>NW_027507825.1:1939070-2041927 GCF_037356315.1 Lithobates pipiens
AGATCTCCTGAGTTCCCAGGAGGGCTACTATTTCTGCAGTCCAGTACTGTTGGAATATTGGTGAGGGGACACACTGGACACCTTTGCTGCCATTGCTCTATATGCTGGGTGCCCAGTACGCCTCTGTGCCTTTTAAGGAGGGATGGGCTCCCTCCAGGTTCACCTGCCCTCTGCCTAATCCTTATATTGCATGTGCTTCTACTATGGGCCGTCCATTAGGGGGCGCCCGGGCTCCACCCCCTCAATCTACGGCCTCCACCTCCTATTTGAATAGATATTAGGTTGATTAATTCATAGCATTCATATCCGTGGCTGCCGCAGCCACTCCCTATTCATGTGTCCGGCCCCTTTCAGGACGCCAGACGCATGAATTACAGTGGTGGTAGTGTTTTTTTTTTTTAAGCACCTGATTAGAGCCATAGTGTCAGGGTACCAATAGCAGGAGGTCTCTTGGACCCAGCATCTGTCAGAGCACGAGAAGGGCTCTAGGACCCAGCACCTCCGCCAGCACATCACATGGGCCTTTATGAGGAAGTCAGCCCTTGACTGAAGTGCTGTTTGATCTTAGCCGACGTTCCTGTGTTTCCTGTGATTCATGATTACTGACTTGGCTTGTTCCAGACCTGTCTCCTGCCTGCCTCCTGACCTTTACCTCAGCTTGTTTAATGGATCTCCTTGGCCTGCTACCTGACTTGATCCTTGGCTCCCTCCTAACCTTGTCTCCTCTGCTATCCACCTGGCACCAAACCCATACTTGCCAACAGTCCTGATTTTCCCGGGACAATCGCAATTTTGGGACCCTTGTCCCGATCCAGACTCGTCCCGATTAAATTCCTGGGATTTTGCCTTTGTGCCAGGAAAATCGGTAATGTTCTAGGCAAAAACGGCTGGTGGGCTACAAAAAGATGGCCGCCACAAGGACTAATTCACGTGTGTTCACTGGAGAGGGGAAGGGCAGCCAATCGGCTTCTCTCTTCAGTGTACAAGTAGACAATTCTCTTGTACACTGAAGCCGATTGGTTGAACAGCCCAAAGGCCCCTCCCCTCTCCACTGAACACATGAGAAAGCCGGGCACTATGTAGCTGCCGCTGATGGGGACAGACGCATGAAGGAGGGCTCTGCTTCCAGGTACACTAATGTGAGGAGGGCTCTGCTGCCAGGTCTGAGGAGGGCTCCACTGATGGGTACACTGATGTGAGGAGGGCTCCACTGATGGGTACACTGATGTGAGGAGGGCTCCACTGATGGGTACACTGATGTGAGGAGGGCTCCACTGATGGGGACACTGATGTAAGGGGGGCTCCACTGATGGGTACACTGATGTGAGGAGGGCTCCACTGATGGGGACACTGATGTAAGGACGGCTCCACTGATGGGTACACTGATGTGAGGAGGGCTCCACTGATGGGTACACTGATGTGAGGAGGGCTCCACTGATGGGGACACTGATGTGAGGAGGGCTCCACTGATGGGTACACTGATGTGAGGAGGGCTCCACTGATGGGGACACTGATGTAAGGGGGGCTCCACTGATGGGGATACCAGATGTGAGGAAGGCTCCACTAATAGTGACACCGATGTAAGGAGGGGCTCCACTGATGGGGACACTGATGTAAGGAGGGCTCCACTGATGGGGACACCAGATGTGAGGAGGGCTCCACTGATGGTGACACTGATGTAAGGAGGGCTCCACTGATGGGGACACTGATGTAAAGAGGGGCTCCACTGAATGAATGAATTAATAATTTGTATAGCGCTCAAAGCAAACTGAATCGCATCAAGGCGCTGTGCGGAGCTTTGTTGCCCAGCTTCTAGAAGAGGAAGGTCTTGAGTTTTTTCCTGAAGACCTGGAGGTTTTCTTCCAAGCGGATGTTGGTTGGTAAAAGCATTCCATAGCCGTGGTCCTTGGACAGCGAATCTCCGTTCCCCCTTAGATTTGTACTGAGATTTGGGAACGAGGAGGAGGTTTTGGTTAGAGGATCGAAGACTGCGGTTGGGCGTGTAGTGTTTTATTTTCTCGAATTGGTATTGAGGAGCGTCTCCATGCATGCATTGGTGGGTGAGGCAGAGGGCCTTGAATGTGATTCGATTCTTTACGGTTAGCCAGTGTAGGCTCCTCAGGGTAGGGGAGATTCATTCCCAGGGTTTTTTCCGCCCAGGGTTATCAGCCTTGTCGCCGTGTCCCCCACTGATGGGGACACTGATGTAAAGAGGGCTCCACTGATTGGGACACAGATATAAGGGGGCTACACTGATGGGGACACCAGACGTAAGAAGGGGCTCCACTGATGGGGACACTGATGTAAAGAGGGGCTCCACTGATGGGGACACTGATGTAAAGAAGGGCTCCACTGATAGGGACATGGATGTGAGGAGGGCTCCACTGATGGGGACACTGATGTAAGGGGGGCTCCACTGATGGGTACACTGATGTGAGGAGGGCTCCACTGATGGAGACACTGATGTGAGGAGGGCTCCTCTGATGGGGACAGAAATGTGAGGAGGTGAGGAGGGCTCCACTAATGGGGACACCAGATGTGAGGAGAGCTCTGCTGATGGAGACACTGATGTAAGGAGGGGCCTCTCGTTGTTCCAGAAGTTCCGAGCAGCCCGAGTATTTACGAAACTGGACTCGAGGGGGGCATATAATCTGGTGCGCATTAGAGAGGGGGACAAGTGGAAAACGGCCTTCAGAACACGCTTTGGCCACATTGAATACCTTGTGGTGCCCTTTGGGCTATGCAATGCCCCTGCAACATTTCAACACCTGGTCAATGATATTTTCCAGGAGTACCTTGACTTATTCCTGATCGTCTACCGGAATGATATCCTGATCTTCTCTGCCTCTCTTGAACTCCACCGAAACCATGTCAAGAAGGTACTGAATACCCTCCACAGCCACGGTTTGTATGCCAAAGCAGAGAAGTGTGATTTTAAGAAACAATCCATTCAGTTCTTGGGGCTCATAATCTCCGTTGAAGGGATTTCCATGGATCCCCAGAAGGTCTCAGTAATCCTAGACTGGCCTACACCTTCAGACAGAAAGGTTGTTCAAAGATTTGTAGTCTTTGACAACTTCTACTGGAGATTCATTAAAGGTTTCTCGACCATCATCGCCCCAATTACTCAACTCACATGACTCCATACTCGTTTCCTCTGGAATCAGGAAGCCCAAGCAGGTTTTGAACAACTCAAAACTTTGTTTACTTCTGCTCCTGTGTCCTGCGTCTGAAGTGGCAACAGGAGCCGTACTCTCACAGCGTCTGGGCCCAAAAGCTCTACTGCACTCAGTAGCCTTTTGCTCTAAGAAATTAAACCAGGCCGAAAGAAACTACGACATAGGTGACCGAGAGCTTCTGGCTATTAAGAGTGGAGATATCTATTGGAGGGCGCCAATCACCCAATCACGAGCTTCACTGACCACAAAAACTTGGAGTATCTGAGGTCTGCCAAACATCTAAGACACTGGCAGGCTAGATGGGTGCTATTCTTCTCAATATTCAACTTCACTTTAACATATAGACCAGGATCCAAGAACGGTAAAGCGGATGCCTTGTCCTACATGTTCCCTGGATCTATGGAACCTGCTCCCCTGAGCACCATTCTTTCAGTCCAGAACTTTTCATGCCCGGAACCTGAACAGGCCTTGTTAAGAAAACAAGATGGATTACTCTAGCATCAGGATAAGGTCTTCATACCTCAGGAGGCAAGGCTTCAGGTCTTCAAGACGTACCACGACTACCAGTTAGCCAGCCACTTTGGAGCTAGTAAAAGTAAGCTCATCCAATAGTCCTTCTGGTGGCCCAACCTTAGTCGGGACTGTAGAGCCTATGTCAGATCCTGCTCAGTGCGAGTACATAGCAAGGGCGACAAGACAAAACCCTGAGGACTGTTGAGACCCTTACCCATTCCCAACCGTCCATGAGAAATGATCTCCATGGACTTTATTGTGGAGCTCACGCCCTCAAAAGGGTTTACCACTATCCTGGTGGTGGACCGCCTGTCAAAGATGGCCCATTTTCTACCCGTCACACCTTCAGCAACTGAGACATTCATAAAGGAAATTGTGAGACTCCACAGCTTACCCAGTAACATTGTTTCTGATCGGGGGGGTACAATTTACCTCCAAGTTTTGGAGAGCGCTCTGTAAGGCCCTGAAAGTAGAACTTTGCCTCTCATTGGAAATGGCTTACCACCCTCAGAGCAACAGACAAACAGTGTGCACAAATCAAACCTTGGAGCAGTACCTGCGCTGTTTCTCTACCTTTTACCAGTAGGCCTGGGCTTCGCTACTCCCACAGGCAGAGTTTGCCTATAACAATTCGTTACACTCAGCCACAAACCAGTCTCCGTTCTGGGCCAACTATGAATTCCATCCTCTTGCCTTGCCCGAAATTTTATTAGAATCAGCAGTGCCGGCTGTTCAGGACAGACTTGATTTTATACAGCAAAATGACCGAACCCTCCAAGAATGCATACAGAAGGCTCAACCCAACTACAAAAAGTTTTTTGACAAAAAAACAAAGGGGGAATCCCTCCCTTAAAGTCGGGGATGAGGTACGGCCAATCTAAAATTCCCATGCCCATCGAAGAAGCTGGGGCCAATATACATCGGGCCGTTTCCAGTCAAAATGTGAGGTAAACCCAGTTTTTCATGCCTCTCTCCCTAAAACGGCCGTTCTGGATCCATTCCCAGGGAGGGTGAAACAACCTCCACTACCAGTAACTGTTGGAGAAGAATCAGAATACAAGGTGGAGTCAGTATTGGATTGCAGAAAGCAAGGCAGGCAAATCCAATATCTGATCAGGTGGAAGGGGTATCCACCCGAAGGGAGCTCCTGGTAACCGAAGATCAACATCCATGCCCCTAGGCCCCTTTGGAAATTCAATGGCAGATATCTGAGAAAGATGGCCTAGTTGGGCAATCCGGAGGCAGCCTGTCAGGTGGGGGGGGGGGGTAGGAAAATTCAGCCCTTGGCTGAAGTGCTGTTTGATCTCAGCTGTTACAGACGTTCCCGTGTTTCCTGTTTCCTGTGATTTTTGATTACCGACATGGCTTGCTCCAGACCTGTCTCCTGCCTGCCTCCTGACTTTGACCTCAGCTTGTTTAATGGATCTACTTGGCCTGCTACCTGTCTTGATCCTCCTAACCTTGTCTCCTCTGCTATCCACCTGGCACCAAACCTTGGCTTGTATTGACCACCCTTTCTCTCAGTGACCCTGGTTACCTGCTACATGTCACAGGTGCCCCACCTGCCCCGCAGCAGCCCCGCAGCACATCAGCTGTGTGAGCCTGACCCCTCCTCCTGTTTCACCTCCAGGGGAGTCTGGAACTGAGCTGCAAGGGAAGCCCTCTCTCCTTTGGCCTCCAGCACTTTGGTACCTGATACATAGGCTCTGATAGGCTTCAAAATAGGCGTGATGCCCGCGGAGAGCAGGGAAGCCGCCGACCGGGAGAAGCACTTCCCACCATAGATGGGGTAAGTGCTCCAGATCCTACCAACAGGGGGAGCGGGGGCAGTGTTACTGTTTGGCTCTAAAAATTTAGACTTAGGAGTGCAGATAATACTGTGAAGAGGCTCTGCAGCTTACGCATGTATTTGCGAAGGTGCGCAAACTAAACCACCGTTTTTAGCGCAAACTGTTGGACAGGATAATTTGTTTGGTTGCAGGCTGGTTGGTAAGTTTTCTTTTCCTGTCCTGTGATCTCTGTGATAAGTAATAAATACCTGGACAGGTTACACATTACTTAGCAAACATGCATAGAACATAAAGCAATATATCTGATGATAGGTCCTCTTTTTAAATCCAGTGTGAGCCCCGAGCCCCCTAGGTACAGTATCTCCTGCCACATGTGGAATATTTTTCTCCAGTTGTCATGATAAGCAGAATTTGGACATGGGTTCTGTTTTTGGTTGTTCTGCCAAGATACCCCCCCCCCACCCGTGACACGGAGACAGATACTGTTTTTAGTCAGATCCTGAACTCACATAATTATTGTATTAAAAGGATAGAGATCCGAGGGCTGGAGGAAACCCGCTGACCACCAGACAACTGACCATTGTGTTACTGGTAAAGATAACTGCGTTCATCCCTGCCCGCTGCCAAAGTCATGTGGGGTCGTATAGTACAGTGAAAACAATTTCTTATATCAGCTGAAAGGCCTTTGTGTTTGTTGGCGGTTGGGTTGCCGGCCATCCCTTGTTAGTGGTGACATGCCGCGGTTTCAGCAAAAGCATCTGAAGGCATTCATTGGTTTTCTAAGGCCTGCAATCCCCGGACTATGGTGTGGCAATCCTACATGTTTAAGTGTGTAGCACCCTCTTAGCCCTTGTTGTTGGAAATTCCAATCGTTCAGAATGTGATGACGTTTGTAAGGTCACCTTGAGGCGAGGTGACAGATGCACACCGTAGGGATCCGGAGTGCACCGCAAGGTTGTGGACCCTACGGCTGACTGCTGCAGACCGGGGACAGATCCCACTGGGGTTAGAGCGTAAGATTCCCTGGGGCGCGGAGTCTAAGGCCGCGTACACACGGGCGGACTGTTCGCCCAACTTTGTCCGTCCAACAGTTTCGGCAAACAGTCCGCTCAAAATTAGCATGGACGGACATGGCCACACACGACGAACGAACAGTTTGCTGAAACCGTGCGCGATGACGTGAACGGCACGTACGACGGGACGAAAAATACGACATCCTATACACTGCATTATAGCTTTCGGCGTGAAAATCCTTTCTGAGCATGCGCGCAACTTTGTTTGACGAACAAGCCTACACAGGAGGGGACTGTTCGCTGAAACAAGGTTTCAGCGGACAGTTTTTCGGAAATTCCGAAAAACCTTGTCCGTCCAACTGTCCGCTGAAACTGTCCGCTGAAACTGTCCGCTGAAAGCCCACACACGAGCGGCCTGTCCGCCCAAACACTGTTCAGCGGACAAAGTTGGGCGAACAGTCCGCCCGTGTGTACGCGGCCTAAGAGCCAGCAGGTGTTCACCAGCACCTCCAGTGGTGAGGATGGACTTGGCTGCAACTGGCTCCAGGTCGCGACCCCCAGGGTCCCCCAGCTCACACCCACAGTAGGCAACAGGAGGATAGGGGTGGAGAGGGGCTCCCTGATAGGGCCTGGGGTGGAGTCACGCTTAGAGGAGAGGTTATAAAAACCATCAGGTGGAAGTGGCTGACCTCTTAGTCTGAAGACATGAGGGAAGGGAAGCAAACACAGGAAGATCACTGCATAACCATGACAACGTTATTTCGTTACGATGGCTAGTAGCCAATAGCTTTGGTGTAGGAATTTGATCTGAGCATGCGTGGCACTTTGTCCGATCAGAATTCTCTACACATGATCGGACAAGGTCCGATCGGATCATGTTGTCGGAAAATTATAGCGACAAGTTGGAAAACTTGGTCCGTCGGATACTCCGACGGAAACAGTCCGATGGAGCCCACACACTGTCGGATTATCCGACAAAACGGTCCGATCGGACACATTCCGTCGGAATCTCCGACCGTGTGTACAAGGGCTAAGTTAGGTTACTAGCAGGGATGAGCCGAACACCCCGTTGTTCAGTTCGCATCCAGAACATGCGAACAGGCAAAAAATTTGTTCGAACACGCAAACACCATTAAAGTCTATGGGACAGGAACATGAATAATTTAAAAGTGCTAATTTTAAAGGCTTATATGCATGGTATTGTCATAAAAAAGTGTTTGGGGACCCGGGTCCTGCCCCAAGGAATATGTATCAATGCAAAAAAAAGTTTTTTCGGGAGCAGTGATTTTAATAATGCTTAAAGTGAAACAATAAAAGTGTAATATTCCTTTAAATTTTGTACCTGGGGGGTGTCTATAGTATGCCTGTAAAGGGGCGCATGTTTCCCGTGCTTAGAACTGTCTGACAGCAAAATGACATTTCTAAAGGAAAAAGTCATTTAAAACTACATGCGGCTACAATGAATTGTCAGTCTGACAATACACATAAAAGTTCATTGATAAAAACAGCATGGAATATCCCCACAGGGGAACCCCGAACCAAAATTTAAAAAAAAAATGCGCGGGGGATCCCCTAAATTCCATACCAGACCCTTATCCGAGCATGCATCCTGGCAGGCATGCGCCTTAGACAGCGGTGCCTGTCTTTTTGCAAATATCTCCAAAACCATGTAGATTTAGAAGATATTTCTTGCACCTACAGGTAAGTCTTAACCACTTTCAGACCGGACCATTTTGCTGGTAAATGACCAGAGGTCTTTTTACAATTTGGCACTGCGCTGCTTTAACTGGTAATTGCGCGGTCATGCAATGTTGTACCCAAACAAAATTTGCGTCCTTTTCTTCCCACAAATAGAGCTTTCTTTTGATGGTATTTGATTGCCTCTGCGATTTTTATTTTTTGCGATATAAACGTAAAAAGACCGCAAATTTTGAAAAAAAATGATATTTTCTACTTTTTGTTATTAGAAAAATCCAATAAACTCAATTTTAGTCATACATTTAGGCCAAAATGCATTCAGCCACATGTCTTTGGTAAAAAAAAAGTCAATAACTGTATATTTATTGGTTTGCGCAAAAGTTGTCACATCTACAAACTAAGGTACGTTTTCTGGAATTTACGCAGCTTTTAGTTTACGACTGCCTATCTCATTTCTTGAGGTGCTAAAATGGCAGGGCAGTACAAAACCCCCCCAAATGACCCCATTTTGGAAAGTAGACCCCCTAAGGAAATTGATAAGTGGCATGTTGAGCCCATTGAATATTTTATTTTTTTGCCTCAAGCGATTGAATAATGACAAAAAAAAAATGTATTTATTTTTTTTACACAAAGTTGTCACTAAATGATATATTGCTCACACATGCTATGGGCATATGTGAAATGACACCCCAAAATAAATTCTGCTGCTTCTCCTGAGTACGGGGATACCACATATGTGGGACTTTTTGGGAGCCTAGCCGCGTACGGGGCCCCGAAAACCAAGCACCGCCTTCAGGCTTTCTAAGGGCGTAAATTTTTGAGTTCACTTCTCACTACCTATTACAGTTTTGAAGGCCATAAAATGCCAAGATGGCACAAAACCCCCACAAATGACCCCATTTTAGAAAGTAGACACCCCAAGCTATTTGCTGAGAGGCATGTTGAGTTCATGGAATATTTTATATTTTGCCACAAGTTGCGGGAAAATTACAAACTTTTTATTTTTTTATTTTTTTTTTAACAAAGTTGTCACTAAATGATATATTGCTCATGCATGCCATGGGCATATGTGAAATGACACCCCAAAATAAATTCTGCTGCTTCTCCTGAGTACGGGGATACCACATATGTGGGACTTTTTGGGAGCCTAGCCGCGTACGGGGCCCCGAAAACCAAGCACCGCCTTCAGGCTTTCTAAGGGCGTTACAGTTTTGAAGGCCATAAAATGCCAAGATGGCACAAACCCCCCCCAAATGACCCCATTTTGGAAAGTAGACACCCCTAAATTTAGGGGTACACTAGTGAGACTAGGTAATAAATGGCGGGTGCCCTGAAACTATAAAAAAATAACTAACCAACCAGCGTCACCCGCAAATTCGCACGGGACCCTTTTTTTGGCCCGCAGCAGAATCGGATCGCATGGGTGTTCACACCATGCGATCCGATTCTGCTGCGGGCCAAAAAAAGGGTCCCGTGCGAATTTGCGGCGGGTGCGGCGGGTGCGGCGAATGGCTGAACTCGAATCGCACAGAGATCGGATGTGATTTGCACTGCAGTGCGGTGCGAATCACATCCGTTCTCATAAACCGCTGCAATGTGAACCCAGCCTTAGTGACACTGGCGACGGGGGGTGATCACGGGGTTAAACCTTTATTGGGGGGGTTAGGGGGGTACCTTAGAACTAAAGGGGGCTAACCCTAACTGCCCTAACAGTTATTACAGTTAGTGATGGCCGAACGGTTCGCCCGGCGGTCGTTTCGCGGCGAATTTCCGACTTTCGCCGTCCGCGGGTTCGAACGCCTTTTTCCGTCGTTCGCCCCGGCGGACTTACGTGTTTAATGTATACAAGAACTTTAACCTTTCGTGACACGTTTATCATGTGTTACAGGACAACCAATTGAGACATGACAGCTCATGGACACTTGGACATTCCCCCTAACCTATAAATACACCCGATCCGGTGGCCATTTTACATTCTTTCTTCTGTCACTGTAGGGAAAGGATCCTGTGTGGAGTAGGGACAGAGAAAACGCTAGCTATTTGGTACACAAAAGTTCTTTTCAGGACTGGTATAGGTGTTAGGTCAGCAGCCTGAGTTTCTTTTGTCAGTTTAGATAAAGGGACAGAGCGCTGTATGCTGCTATTTTAGGGACAGCTCAGCCAGATTAGTCTTTCTTCATCATCATCATCATCATCATCATTAGCTGTTACTATCAGGTCCACAAAAGAGCTGTTCCAGCTAATCGTTCCAGCCTACTCTTTTTTGCCAATTTGTATAGGGACAGGCAGGAAGCAGTGTGTCAGGCAGTGAGGATAATTTTAAAGACTTGCTGTTACTATTAGTTCCACAAAGGTTCTTTTCAGGACTGGTATCAGTGGTACGGTAATAGGCTTGTACACGTATAATATTCTTTCTTCCAAATATAGAAAGAATATTATACTTGACTGCTGCCCTTCTGCTGCAGTCTGCTAATCATTCACAACTCACTTGTTCCACAAAGCTCTTTATCAGGACTGGTAACTTGGTCTGTCTAGGGTGCTACGGTACATAGGCTTGGGTGCGGTACAGTCTGCTGTTCTGTAAGGACCGCTATCGGTCCACAATAGATAGGGTTGCCGTGCACTACTGCTGACCGCTGCCCTATACTGCAGCAGTCCTTCAGCGGTATAGGGACTGACGCACAGTCTGCTAAACACTAATACACAACCTGCTTGGTCCACAAAAGTTCTTATAAGGACTGGTAACTTGGTATAGGGTGCTACGGTACATAGGCCTGAGTGCAGTACAGTCTGCTGTTCTGTAAGGACCGCTATCGGTCCACAATACATAGGGTTGCCGTGCACTACTGCTGACCGCTGCCCTATACTGCAGCAGTCCTTCAGCGGTATAGGGACTGACGCACAGTCTGCTAAACACTAACACACAACCTGCTTGGTCCACAAAAGTTCTTATAAGGACTGGTAACTTGGTATAGGGTGCTACGGTACATAGGCCTGAGTGCGTTACAGTCTGCTGTTCTGTAAGGACCGCTATCGGTCCACAATACATAGGGTTGACGTGCACTACTGCTGACCGCTGCCCTATACTGCAGCAGTCCTTCAGCGGTATAGGGACTGACGCACAGTCTGCTAAACACTAACACACAACCTGCTTGGTCCACAAAAGTTCTTATAAGGACTGGTAACTTGGTATAGGGTGCTACGGTACATAGGCCTGAGTGCAGTACAGTCTGCTGTTCTGTAAGGACTGCTATCGGTCCACAATACATAGGGTTGCCGTGCACTACTGCTGACCGCTGCCCTATACTGCAGCAGTCCTTCATTGGTATAGGGACTGACGTACAGTCTGCTAATCACTAACACACAACCTGCTTGGTCCACAAAAGTTCTTATAAGGACTGGTAACTTGGTATAGGGTGCTACGGTACATAGGCCTGAGTGCGTTACAGTCTGCTGTTCTGTAAGGACCGCTATCGGTCCACAATACATAGGGTTGCCGTGCACTACTGCTGACCGCTGCCCTATACTGCAGCAGTCCTTCAGCGGTATAGGGACTGACGCACAGTCTGCTAAACACTAACACACAACCTGCTTGGTCCACAAAAGTTTTTATAAGGACTGGTAACTTGGTATAGGGTGCTACGGTACATAGGCCTGAGTGCAGTACAGTCTGCTGTTCTGTAAGGACCGCTATCGGTCCACAATACATAGGGTTGCCGTGCACTACTGCTGACCGCTGCCCTATACTGCAGCAGTCCTTCATTGGTATAGGGACTGACGTACAGTCTGCTAATCACTAACACACAACCTGCTTGGTCCACAAAAGTTCTTATAAGGACTGGTAACTTGGTATAGGGTGCTACGGTACATAGGCCTGAGTGCGTTACAGTCTGCTGTTCTGTAAGGACCGCTATCGGTCCACAATACATAGGGTTGCCGTGCACTACTGCTGACCGCTGCCCTATACTGCAGCAGTCCTTCATTGGTATAGGGACTGACGTACAGTCTGCTAATCACTAACACACAACCTGCTTGGTCCACAAAAGTTTTTATAAGGACTGGTAACTTGGTATAGGGTGCTACGGTACATAGGCCTGAGTGCAGTACAGTCTGCTGTTCTGTAAGGACCGCTATCGGTCCACAATACATAGGGTTGCCGTGCACTACTGCTGACCGCTGCCCTATACTGCAGCAGTCCTTCATTGGTATAGGGACTGACGTACAGTCTGCTAATCACTAACACACAACCTGCTTGGTCCACAAAAGTTCTTATAAGGACTGGTAACTTGGTATAGGGTGCTACGGTACATAGGCCTGAGTGCAGTACAGTCTGCTGTTCTGTAAGGACCGCTATCGGTCCACAATACATAGGGTTGCCGTGCACTACTGCTGACCGCTGCCCTATACTGCAGCAGTCCTTCATTGGTATAGGGACTGACGTACAGTCTGCTAATCACTAACACACAACCTGCTTGGTCCACAAAAGTTTTTATAAGGACTGGTAACTTGGTATAGGGTGCTACGGTACATAGGCCTGAGTGCAGTACAGTCTGCTGTTCTGTAAGGACCGCTATCGGTCCACAATACATAGGGTTGACGTGCACTACTGCTGACCGCTGCCCTATACTGCAGCAGTCCTTCAGCGGTATAGGGACTAAGAGTTTTGTCACAGGGTGATTTAAAAAATGACAGGCAGAGGAAGAGGCAGGCCCTTCCGCAGGGGTGGTAGGGGTAGGGCAGGAGCAACAGCCTTGAGCCAAAGTGGGAAGTTGCAGAAGGTGCGTTCAATTACTTTAAAGGACGCACCAGACTTGGTTGAGTGGCTCACTCAGCCTTATTCTTCTGCACCCTCCTCATCCTCTCGATCTGCACCCTCTTCTTCACTCTCTGCTATGTGCACCCCCAAAGACACTACCACCAACAACACCACCACCACCACATACCTTCCGCTTGAGTGCAAATGGGGGCCTTCATGCTCCAGTGTTTTAATAGGGACCCCCGTATAAAAAGCATGAGGGTCAAGGACCAGTACTGGGTGGCAACGTACTTAGATCCCCGGTACAAACACAAAATGGCGGAAATGTTACCGCCGTCGCAGAGGGCTGTCAGAATGCAGCACTTCCAGGCCTTGCTTCGAGAAATGCTGCATTCTGCTTTTGCGTGCGCTGGCAGAGGAGCAATTCCCACTCCCAGAGAAGGATTTGCGGGTACCAATCCAACAGCGCCTGCAAGAAGAGGCCGGTTTGAAGATGTGTTGGTGACTTCGGATATGAGGTCATTCTTTCAGCCGACCCATCGACAGGTGTCATCCGGATCCAGCATCAGGGAACGCCTAGACCGTCAGGTGTCCGACTACATTGGGTTAACGGCCGATGTGGACGCTCTGAGGAGTGATGAACCCCTAGACTACTGGGTGGGCAGGCTTGACCTCTGGCCAGAGCTTGCCCAATTTGCAATCGAACTGTTGGCTTGCCCCTCATCCAGTGTCCTGTCCGAAAGGACGTTCAGCGCAGCAGGGGGGATTGTGACCGATAAGCGTACTCGCCTAGCTCACGACAGTGTTAACTACCTCACATTTCTAAAAATGAATGAGGCATGGATCTCGGAGGAATTCAACACATGTGATCAGTAGACCATGTATATGTCTATAAACAATTTTTGGAATCAAGCACACAGACCTTCTTAATTCATTTGGCTCACTTCCCTGACCCAAAAAAGCACACCGTACTATATGCCCCTACCCTCCTCTTTGAAGAGGTTGAGCGGTGTCATATTTCTACTGGGGCTGCTTATTATGAGGGGTTCCCACCATCCCTGTGCTGTGCTGACTTCCTCCTGGGTGTTCTTATTATGAGGGGCTCCCACCATCCCTGTGCTGTGCTGACTTCCTCCTGGGGGTTCTTATTATGAGGGGCTCCCACCATCCCTGTGCTGTGCTGACTTCCTCCTGGGGGTTCTTATTATGAGGGGATCACACCATCCCTGTGCTGTGCTGACTTCCTCCTGGGGCTGCTTACGGTGCTGCTGTCAGCGCTGTATGTCACGGAGCTGCTGTCAGCGCTGTATGTCACGGAGCTGCTGTCAGCGCTGTATGTCACGGAGCTGCTGTCAGCGCTGTATGTCACGGAGCTGCTGTCAGCGCTGTATGTCACGGAGCTGCTGTCAGCGCTGTATGTCACGGAGCTGCTGTCAGCGCTGTATGTCACGGAGCTGCTGTCAGCGCTGTATGTCACGGAGCTGCTGTCAGCGCTGTATGTCACGGTGCTGCTGTCAGCGCTGTATGTCACGGAGCTGCTGTCAGCGCTGTATGTCACGGAGCTGCTGTCAGTGCTGTATGTCACGGAGCTGCTGTCAGCGCTGTATGTCACGGAGCTGCTGTCAGCGCTGTATGTCACGGAGCTGCTGTCAGCGCTGTATGTCACGGTGCTGCTGTCAGCGCTGTATGTCACGGAGCTGCTGTCAGCGCTGTATGTCACGGAGCTGCTGTCAGTGCTGTATGTCACGGAGCTGCTGTCAGCGCTGTATGTCACGGAGCTGCTGTCAGCGCTGTATGTCACGGAGCTGCTGTCAGCGCTGTATGTCACGGTGCTGCTGTCAGCGCTGTATGTCACGGAGCTGCTGTCAGCGCTGTATGTCACGGAGCTGCTGTCAGCGCTGTATGTCACGGAGCTGCTGTCAGCGCTGTATGTCACGGAGCTGCTGTCAGCGCTGTATGTCACGGAGCTGCTGTCAGCGCTGTATGTCACGGTGCTGATGTCAGTGCTCTGTATTACGGTGCTGCTGTCAGTGCTCTGTATCTCCTGCACCCTCTTGTTTGCCTACCCTGGTCCCTGACCTTCCCTCTCCTCCATTGCCTTCATTAGCTCCATAGTCCTGAATTGTCAGAACAATTTCCCAAATAAAAAAAAAATGCTTGTAGTTATCGATCCCAAATTCACCTCATACATGTATTATGCTATTGTCCAGGTGGTGGGACTACGTGCTACCCCCTAATAATTACCCCGTGGCCGCAAATTCGACCTAAAGGTTTGCGAAATTCGCCTCCCATTGAAGTCAATGGAGCCCGCGGCGAACGGTCGTTTTCGCGAACGTTTGTGTCCGTTCGCGTTTCGCGTTCGCGAAACGTCCCGTCGGAAGTTCGTCCATCACTAATTACAGTCACAAATGACACCCGCCGGGTGATCAGGGGGTTAAACCTTTATTAGGTAATAAATGGCGGGTGCCCTGAAACTATAAAAAATAACTAACCAACCAGCGTCACCTGTAACAGTTATATGGTGATCACTGGTGAAAGGGTTAACTAGGGGGCAATCAGGGGGCTTTATGCGGTAGTATATGGGGGTCCCTGGCGCTATAAAAAGCTGCGGCGAACCTAAATACCTACCTGCCTAACTAGCGTCACCTGTGACACTAATACAGCGATCAGAAAAATGATCGCTTATTAGGCTGGGTTCACACTGGAGCGATGCGGGAACGCCACGAATCCGCGGCGGGTTCCCGCATCGCATGCCTCCCGGCGGCAGTTCACACTGCCCTATGCGAACTGCTGGGAGTGTCAGTGAAATGTTAATGACACCCCCAGATCAGTTCGCATATCGCAGTGCGATCTGCAAACTCGGATCGCATGGTGTGAACACCCATGCGATCCGATTCTGCTGCAGGCCAAAAAAAGGGTCCCATGCGAATTAGCGGCGGGTGCGATGCGAATTCAGCCATACTATCTGTATGGCTGAACTCGAATCGCACAGAGATCGGATGTGATTTGCACTGCAGTGCGGTGCGAATCACATCCGTTCTCATAAACCGCTGCAATGTGAACCCAGCCTTAGTGACACTGGCGACGGGGGGTGATCACGGGGTTAAACCTTTATTGGGGGGTTAGGGGGGTACATTAGAACTAAAGGGGGCTAACCCTAACTGCCCTAACAGTTATTACAGTCACAAATGACACCAATGCAAAAAAAAAAAAAAAAAAAATGACATTGGTGTCACTGTGACTGGGGGGCAGGGGTAATTGGGGGGGGGGGTGATCGGGGGGGTGTGAGTGTGCCTGGCATGTTCTACTGTGAAGTGTCGTGTTGGTGCAACTCACCGATCCTCTCTCCTCGGTGTCGGAAGGAAAAATACCGACACGGAGGAGAGATTACATCACTTCCTCTCCTGTGTTTACATTACAGGAGAGGAAGTGATGTCACGAAGGATTTCTATTCGTCGGGAGCGATCGCGAGGGGGTGGCCATGAATGAATGGCCGCCCCCTCATCCCGGATCGCTCGCGAACGACTACCGACCGCCGCAGGCACCGGGCGGGGGCCCGATCGGGCCCCCGACCCGCGGGAAGGCAGGGACCTACAGGTACGCCCATATGCCTGCCCGTGCCATTCTGTCGACGTACATCGTCGTGCGGCGGTCGGGAAGTGGTTAATCTAGGCTTATCTATAGGTAAAAGTGGTTTGCAAGGGTTTATAACCACTATAAAGTGAACCAATAAAAGTGTAATATTCCTTTAAATTTCGTACCTGGGGGGTGTCCATAGTATGCCTGTAAAGGGGCGCATGTTTCCCGTGTTTAGAACAGTCTGACAGCAAAATGACATTTCTAAAGGAAAAAAAGTCATTTAAAACTACTAGTGGCTATAATGAATTGTCGGTCTGACAATACACATAAAAGTTCATTGATAAAAACGGCATGGAATTTCCCCACAGGGGAATCCCGAACCATAATTAAAAAAAAAAAAATGCGCGGGGGATCCCCCTAAATTCCATACCAGACCCTTATCCGAGCACGCAACCTGGCATGCGTGCGCCGTAGACAGCCGTCTTTTTTGCAAATCAGGAGATATTTTTTGGACCTACAGGTAACCCTTAATCTAGGCTTACCTGTAGGTCAAAGTGGTCTGTAAAGGTTTACAACCACTTTAAAGTGAAACAATAAAAGTGAAATATTCCTTTAAATTTCATACCTGGGGGGGGTGTCTATAGTATGCCTGGAAAGGGGCGCATGTTTCCCGTGTTTAGAACAGTCTGACAGCAAAATTACATTTCTAAAAGAAAAAAAAAGTCATTTAAAACTACTCCCGGCTATATTGAATTGTCGGTTCCGACAATACACATAAAAGTTCATTGATAAAAACGGCATGAAATTTCCCCACAGGGGAACCCCGAAACCAAAATTTAAAAAAAAAAATGCGTGGGGGTCCCCCTAAATTCCATACCAGGCCCTTCAGGTCTGGTATAGATTTTAAGGGGAACCCCATGCCGTTTTTTTTTAAAACAATGGCGTGGGGTCCCCTCAAAAATCCATACCAGACCCTTATCTGAGCACGCAACCTTGCAGGCCGCAGAAAAAGAGGGGGGGTACGAGAGAGCACCCCCCCTGAACCGTACCAGGTCACATGCCCTCAACATTGGGAGGGTTCTTTGGGGTAGCGCCCCCCCCCAAAGCACCTTGTCCTCATGTTGATGGGGAGAAGGGCCTCATCCCCATAACCCTTGCCCGGTGGTTGTGGGGGTCTGTGGGCGGGGGGCCTATCGGAATCTGGAAGCTCCCTTTAACAAGGGGACCCCCAGATCCAGCCCCCTGTGTGAATTGGTAATGGGGTACAAATATACCCCTACCATTTCACAAAAAAAATGTCAAAAGGGTTAAAAAACGCAAGAGATGGTTTTGACAAGTCCTTTATTAATTTCTTCTTCTTTCTGCTTCTTCTTTCATCTTCTTTCTTCTGTTCTTCCTTCAGTGTTCTTCTTCTTCCTCCATCTTCTTCTTCTCCATCTTCTTCTTCATCTTCTTCTTCCTCCGCTCTTCTTGTCCCGCATCTACTGATTAGTATTCCAATGTTTCTCTTCTGTCTCAGTTTCTCTCCCTCACTTAGCTAATGTGACCCCAGTGCTCAAGGAGAGGGGCAGGTGCCTGACATCCTCCTTATAAACCAATGATATCATTGGTTGTTAGGACACTGGCAGCTGCAAAGAGAGGCCCGGAGCGGGACCGGACTGACAGGGAGGGATAGAGGAGGGCCGGAGATGACCGTGTGTCTAGTGACACGCTAAGGAGTGGGGTTTTGGAAAGTAGGGACGGGGCCGGAAAGAGGGGGAGCGGCCTTTTAAAATAAGGGGGCGGAGCAGGAACGGGCAGTCGGAAAGGAGGAAGACACGAGGAGGCAGTTTTTTCCCACCCACCTTCCCCTGTAGAATTGGTTTTACAGTTTAGGATGTGTTAATGTATGTTTGTTGTCATTGCAGGATCGGAGGCAGTGGTCGTCATGACAGCTGGGGTTGGCGGTGTTTGTTTATTGGTCAGTGACGGTAGCAGTTATAGAGGTGGTAAAGTGGGTGGGGGGCTCGTCAGTAGATGGCCCCTCCGGTGTGTACACCAAAAGTTTTGATGAATACTGGTGTTGTTGCACTGCAGGAAAGGTGCTTGTCTCCAAGCGGTACAGCTGGAGGCCTATGGGGTTATGGTAAAAGTCCCGCAGTGCCCCCTGGTGTATATATATATATTTATTTATAGGTATATGGTAAGAAGGAGTTAGCTCCGTCACTGACCAATCAATCAGGTGAAACATGTTGTTTCTATGTTGTTTATATGTATTAAAGAGGAAGTAAACCCTGATGAGTGTTACTTCCTCTTTCATTCCCTGCAAAGGTAAAGCATAATGGACTACTATGCATCGCATCGCATTGCATCACATCGGTCTTTCGGCAAATACGGTTTAGATATTTCTTGGACCTACAGGTAAGCCTTAATCTAGGCTTACCTGTAGGTCAAAGTGTGTTGTAAGGGTTTACAACCACTTGACATTTGTATTGTCTGACACTTCCCCCACATTTTCAATAATACCCCCCAACCCCTCACCCTCCTCCAAACTACCCCACTCCCCATTGACTAGACCAGACCATGTTTGGAGTAAATGGCCGAAGGCCTTGATTTATTAACTAAAATATAAACTTTCAATAAATAACTTTAATTAACATGTAAACTTTCCATTAATACTGAAACATGGGTCATTAGCATACCCAAGACCCTACTGGTCACTGCACAATACATTTAACCTCTTGACCTCCAGACGGACTCCCCTGTCTCGGAGGCTATACCCAAACCAATGCAGTGACCTACCCCTTTTACTCTTCCCGGTTAACCCCATGTAACCGCGAAGTACAGCTCCAACCACCCCCATCACCATGGATGGGTACAACCTATTCTCCACCTGCACCACTTGACCTTATCAACTGACCCCCCCAAAAACCTGTCCACCCCTATAAACATACCCCAACAAAAAACCCACTACCAAAAGGGAGGGTGGGTGGGAATCTCGTCCTCCTCCGCTCTCCGACTGACCCAGGCTTCCGTGCGGCTTCCCAGCTAAATGTCAGGCTCCGCCCCTAACCTACCCGGGATCCTTAAAGCGGCCCCTCTAATTCTTCCTAAAGACGGAGACAGTGCCTTCAAAGCAACTGCCATGCCGTCCCTTCGCCAGCAGCCTTCGTCTGTCGCTCCGTGGACTTTCTTTAATATGTTATTTATTATTAAAGTAATTTGGAGTTTTATTTGGTTGGTTTAATAAAGGCTGTTTACTCCACAAGAACGGTGTGGTCTATTATTAAGGGGAAAAGGGGTAGGGGTAAAAGGGGCTATATCAGCAGAGAGTGGATATCTGGGCTACACGGGTCATGGTACACAATGAAAAGCTGTTGCTTTATGTAACTAATAGCCGGGCTTTATCCACCGGCTGGCTTGCGTATCAATGACACTTTGGACAAAGTGTCTGTCATGTACAAATTTAGTTTTTGCCTCAGAACAGAAATGGAGTTCTGAGAGTTAATTGTTTGGGGTAACTTTGACATCAGCTTGGCTGGGCTGTGTTAAAGTTCTGCCTGGTCATGTGTACAGTGAGGGGCACATGACAGGTTTGGAACCAGGCCTGGTTGGACGCTTTGTGTATCAGCCTTCCTCGGAACCAATCAGTGGGTGTGTCGGGCCCCGCTGAGGAGTCTGGGGGAGGGGTACTTAAGATGTTGAAGTCACGTGTTCGGGGTTCATCCGTGAGGCCATAGTAGCCTGTTCCTGATTCTGGACCGGGGTAGCCCCGCGAGGGGTCCCGGTCACGGGAGCGTGTGTTGCTCCACAACATGCTTCGGTTGGTTAGCCCCGACAGACCCGCCTGGTCTGGGGTGAGGATCCATCTGTTCTCGAGTCTCGGAACCGGCTGGTCCGAGGCGCAGTAACTGAGGGAGGATTCAAGGTGTCCGGGTGTCCGGGTGTGCTCTCGGCTTGGAGGGACACCGCAGCTCCTGTAAGTGACCGGGGGAGGACTCTTCGGAGGAGGGCCAACAAGCTGGTATCCTAAGAAGTGCCTGGTTGCTGAGTTGTGAAGGACATTGACGAATCCACGCTTTTTCCAGTGCTGCCAAGGAGACAGAGAACGTTCCAGGTACTGAGGAATTAGCTTTCTGTTCACTTCGGTTACAACTTGTTCAAGGTCAGAGATTTTATAAGTTCTGAATCAAAGTGCTGATTGCCATAATCTCTGGCTAGAGATTTGTTCAGCTTTGAAGCGCCCAGCTGCGAGTGGTTACTCTCTGGGTGGTACTAGAGACTTTCTGATATTAGCAGTTCAAGGTGCCCGAGTTCCTTCACCCTTGCCCTCTGTTCCCATACGAGACTGTGTTTGTTGGATGTTACCCCTGCAAATAAAAACCTTTCTACACGACTTTTATGGTGTCAGCGTCCAAAGTTGTTGGATACTAACCCTGGGAACCCCTAGACATGGAAGAACAAGCCAAGCTTAACTTTTGTAAGCCCAAAAGTTAAGGCCGCCCTGCCAAGGGATATGGCCGCTACACTTGTATAAAGTTTTTGAGCAATTTCTAGGTATTTTCCCAAGGCACCCCTAAAGACACCTGAAGGTACCCCAGGGTGCCTGAGCACCCTGGTTGAAAATGGCTGGGCTAGAGCTCAGCCCTCTATGCTTCGTAAGACTCTGGAAGGCAGGGGAGAGCAATCAATCCTGCGGCCTGTCAGATCCAGAAAAAAACAAAAGTAATCAACAACTGCTCATCTGATTACAAGAGGAGCCAAAAAGAACTAAATTTGCCTGACATTCTAGTAACTAGGGATGGGCTTTATGTTTGACTCGAACATTGGCTGTTTGCCAGTTCGCCGAACAGCGAACAATTTGGGGTGTTCGTGGCGAATTCGAAAGCCTTTGAAAGTCTATGGGAGAAATCAAAAGTGCTAATTTTAAAGGTTTATATGCATGGTATTGTCATAAAAAGTGTTTGGGGACCGGGCTCCTGCCCCAGGGGACATGTATCAATGCAAAAAAAAAAAAAAACAGCTTCCCCTCTACCTCCGACCACGAAAGATTCTCCAGCCGGCAGAACCGTCACTTCTGGTTGGACTGCAAGCCGCAATCCCAACCCTGCGCTGCTCTCTTGCTTCTGGGTAGGCCCTCAGACATCCTTGAAGCCAGATGTGCCCAGGACAGGCCCAAACTCCGGCACCTGACTCCACCCTAATATATAGGTTCTCCCAGCAGGCCCAGGGTTTTAAGAAAACCCCTGCCCATTGGTGGAGATACCCCATATACTCTTAATCTGTCTTTGCATTGCCCCTTGTCTTATCTAATACTACCAGGTACCCAGCCACCTAGAGGCAGAAGAGAGAAGTGCAGAAATTCCAGACTTAGGGTGAACTCAATTGATCCCTAACAATGAGCCAAGGTAACTACACCTGGCAGGTAAATTTAGGAGAAAACCTGCCTAAACATCAGGGTGCTACATATAAAAGAAGTTGACCGCGGCCTTCAGCTCCTCAACCCTTATAGTGTATGTAAACACTAACAATGAATTTCTCTTATTTTGCTCTCCTTTGTTTCGGTTGAAGCCCAACTCCGGGCTAAATGTTTACTTTTCAAGCAGGTCCTTCGGGTGCTGTTAAAATGTACCTTAATCTGGAGCTGTCCCCTACCATACCTGTTCTTGGCCACAAGATTTTCTCAGTCTTTTGGTCTGAATGACCTCCTGTGTCAATCAACTTGGAGGACTGAGGCTACTGCAGAGAGCATCCCACCATTCCTATGGGACAACCTCCTTTCCATACTCATGCCGTTGAATCATGCAGGTTGCACATTGTTCTTTAGGTCTCAATGCCTTTGTCTAGTGATAGACTCCATCTACTACTGGGAGATCCCAGGCATTTTCTGACTAGCTGTGGACAGATTGACTCTTGAAGGTTCTGGATCAGCTCCAGGGACCCCCCTACCCAATTGAAACTTTGTAGTACAGTGAAGGAGCCATCCAATAGGCATCGATATAAGATGTCCAAACCAACATGATTGGTGTTTCTCTCCATATATCGGAGTAGGGGCTGTGTTTTTACAATGCTTGCGTACCACCAGTCTCCATATCCCACCGCAGAGAGCATCCCACCATTCCTATGGGACAACCTCCTTTCCATAGTCATGCCGTTGAATCATGCAGGTTGCACATTGTTCTTTAGGTCTCAATGCCTTTGTCTAGTGATAGACTCCATCTATTACTGGGGGATCCCAGGAATTTTCTGACTACCTGTGGACAGATTGACTCTTGAAGGTTCTGGATCAGCTCCAGGGACCCCCCTACCCAATTGAAACTGTGTAGTACAGTGAAGGAGCCATCCAATAGGCACCGATATAAGATGTCCAAACCAACATGATTGATGTTTCTCTCCATATATCGGAGCAGGGGCTGTGTTTTTACAATGCTTGCGTACCACCAGTCTCCATATCCCACCGCAGAGAGCATCCCACCATTCCCATGGGACAACCTCCTCCTTTCCATACTCATGCCGTTGAATCATGCAGGTTGCACATTGTTCTTTAGTTCTCAATGCCTTTGTCTAGTGATAGACTCCATCTTTTACTGGGGGATCCCAGGCATTTTCTGACTAGCTGTGGGCAGATTGACTCTTGAAGGTTCTGGATCAGCTCCAGGGACCCCCCCTACCCAATTGAAACTGTGTAGTACAGTGAAGGAGCCGTCCAATAGGCACCAATATAAGATGTCCAAACCAACATGATTGGTGTTTCTCTCCATATATCGGAGCAGGGGCTGGGTTTTTACAATGCTTGCGTACCACCAGTCTCCATATCCCACCGCAGAGAGCATCCCACCATTCCTATGGGACAACCGCCGTTTCTGCTGCTGCACTCACCACCTCAATCTTTCTTTCATTAAACAAGACAAATGCAAAATACAAAAACAAAAACAGAACCCCCCCCCCCCCCACAAAACTAGAAACGAGACAGCAAGCCTTGACAAAGCGTGTAAGACTGAGTTCGACATGCATTGAGTTTGTCCTCTGTGGCATTATTTTCCTTCCCCCCTGTTCCCTGACATGTCTAATTTATTGCACATATCTCCTTTCCAATTATGACAAGTTCCTGAAGTAAATGTTACAATGTGATCGCTGTTCATTGCCAAGCGATGGAGCTCATTGAGGTTAGCGGAGTGGAGTCATTTTTCCGTTGACATAACAAGCAAGGCGCAGATGTTTCAGCTCGCCATCATGTGTGCACAATTAAGGATAAAAGGACGAGGTTGATGATGTAGGAACAATCCCGTTAACTCCAAACAATCACGCAGCCATTAAAGCTTCAGCAGTCCTATAAAAACTCTTCAAAACTGTATGAGGTGGAAGCCCTCGGCGATCTCTCAAACATTATCCCGTTCATCCGGAAGGTCGGGAAAGGGGGGGGGGGGGCAGCACGGATGTGAATACCATCTCACGAGCTTACATTTGCCCACGCAATGCCCTCTTCCATCTGCCACCAGGTTTCCAGGTCATCTATCAATATTTTTATTTAGCTAGGTTTCCCTTCCCACTTTTTAAAAGGGCTTTACCCAAGAAAAAAAAAAAAAGTAGACCTTCACCCGAAACAAACGTTTTTTTTGTTTGTTTTTCCTGTAATTTCCAATGTCATAGAATGTTGTATCTCTACATACAACCCACTGCTTGTTTTGTCTCCTGAGTTGGGAGGGATCTCGATGTGCATGTAGGCGCAGGATGAAATGTATGGTCGCTAGTGAGTTAGCGGCTGGCCCCCGGGCCGGGGTGGGGGGTTAAATGTTGTAAGCTCAGTTCCCGGGCTTTTTGGTCCTAGCCAGTCCACCCCGTGCTATGAAAAGCAGGAAAGCTGAGGTCCGGCACCCTTGGTTCTGGTTCTTCCTGTACCGATCGGTTCTGTTTGTGGAATCGGGACTGCTGCTGAAGACACCTGAAGAGGAAGTGCAGAGAAGAGCATCCAAACCCATAAGAGACATGGAGGCGCTCAGCTATGAGAATAAATACATAAAGGGGGATATGATCTCCATGTATGAATACATAAGGGGGGATGTGATCTCCATGTATGAATACATAAGGGGGGATGTGATCTCCATGTATGAATACATAAGGGGGGATATGATCTCCATGTATAAATACATAAGGGGGGATATGATCTCCATGTATAAATACATAAGGGGGGATATGATCTCCATGTATAAATACATAAGGGGGATATGATCTCCATGTATAAATACATAAGGGGGGGATATGATCTCCATGTATAAATACATAAGGGGGGATATGATCTCCATGTATAAATACATAAGGGGGATATGATCTCCATGTATAAATACATAAGGGGGGATATGATCTCCATGTATGAATACATAAGGAGGGATGTGATCTCCATGTATGAATACATAAGGGGGGATGTGATCTCCATGTATGAATACATAAGGGGGGATATGATCTCCATGTATAAATACATAAGGGGGGATATGATCTCCATGTATAAATACATAAGGGGGGGATATGATCTCCATGTATAAATACATAAGGGGGGATATGATCTCCATGTATAAATACATAAGGGGGATATGATCTCCATGTATAAATACATAAGGGGGGATATGATCTCCATGTATGAATACATAAGGGGGGATATGATCTCCATGTATGAATACATAAGGGGGGATATGATCTCCATGTATGAATACATAAGGGGGATATGATCTCCATGTATGAATACATAAGGGGGGATGTGATCTCCATGTATGAATACATAAGGGGGGATGTGATCTCCATGTATAAATACATAAGGGGGGATATGATCTCCATGTATGAATACATAAGGGGGGATATGATCTCCATGTATAAATACATAAGGGGGGGATATGATCTCCATGTATAAATACATAAGGGGGGATATGATCTCCATGTATAAATACATAAGGGGGGATATGATCTCCATGTATAAATACATAAGGGGGGATATGATCTCCATGTATGAATACATAAGGGGGGATATGATCTCCATGTATGAATACATAAGGGGGGATATGATCTCCATGTATGAATACATAAGGGAGGATATGATCTCCATGTATGAATACATAAGGGGGGATATGATCTCCATGTATGAATACATAAGGGGGGATATGATCTCCATGTATGAATACATAAGGGGGATATGATCTCCATGTATGAATACATAAGGGGGGGTATGATCTCCATGTATAAATACATAAGGGGGGATATGATCTCCATGTATGAATACATAAGGGGGGATATGATCTCCATGTATGAATACATAAGGGGGGATATGATCTCCATGTATGAATACATAAGGGAGGATATGATCTCCATGTATGAATGCATAAGGGGGGATATGATCTCCATGTATGAATACATAAGGGGGGATATGATCTCCATGTATAAATACATAAGGGGGGATATGATCTCCATGTATGAATACATAAGGGGGGATATGATCTCCATGTATGAATACATAAGGGGGGATATGATCTCCATGTATAAATACATAAGGGGGGATGTGATCTCCATGTATGAATACATAAGGGGGGATGTGATCTCCATGTATAAATACATAAGGGGGGATGTGATCTCCATGTATAAATACATAAGGGGGGATATGATCTCCATGTATAAATACATAAGGGGGGATGTGATCTCCATGTATGAATACATAAGGGGGGATATGATCTCCATGTATGAATACATAAGGGGGGATATGATCTCCATGTATGAATACATAAGGGGGGATATGATCTCCATGTATGAATACATAAGGGGGGATATGATCTCCATGTATGAATACATAAGGGGGGATATGATCTCCATGTATGAATACATAAGGGGGGATATGATCTCCATGTATAAATACAAAGGGGGGTGTGATCTCCATGTATGAATACATAAGAGGGGATATGATCTCCATGTATAAATACATAAGGGGGATATGATCACCTTGTATAAATACATAAAGGGGAATGTTTGGGTGACCCAATACGCAGGCATGGCCAGGACAATGAAGACATGGAGCGCTGAATCGTGCAGCAGAACCATGGCCACCGGACGGAGGTAAGTATCCGTGAAGGGGGAGGGGTTTAGGTTGGGTCAAGTTGGAAAGGAGGCAAAAAAGGATAAATGCTCTTCCCAACCCTTACTAGTCATTTTATCAGGACGTTATCTGTAGACTGGAATTGTCCCATAGACACAAACAATATAAAGAATGGTTGCAATGGAACCTGTTACAGCAATAACAGACAAGTGTCTCTGGAGCGGACTTCGTCTACGATGATGAGGTCAGGTAAGCCTGTGGTCTGAGCTGAGGGTGGTCCGTGCATTCTGAAGATCTGAGCAATTCTGCAGTCTTCTCTGGACAGGAAACACATCCTTGTTGGTAAATCTGTATTGTATCCCCAACTACAGTGAACAGACAGATGAAGACTTCCTCTCCCCGGCCGCCATGCATCTGGTGTAGACTGGAGGGCATACATGTGGCGGCCTAATGCTTTGGATCAAAAGAAAAAAAATTAACTCTTCAAGTGCGTCACAAATCTCATCTGCCATGATACATCCCGATCCTTTGTTTTGTTTATTAGGATAAGGGAAAGTGTACCTTTGTGATAAAGGTAATACATACAATTGCATGTTCTTTTTTTCAATGCCTTCAAATCATGAAATCATCATTCTATATAGAATATGCCTTAAGTCCAGTGTCAGAAAGCCTGTGCTCAAAAACAAAATACAGTGAAAAAAATAGGCATCTCGAGACCATCCTGTATGACTTCTAACAGCAGAGATCATTCTGTATGACCTCTAGCAGCAGAGATCATGCCGTATGACCTCTAGCAGCAGAGACCACCCCGTATGACCTCTAGCAGCAGAGACCCTCCCGTACGACCTCTAGCAGCAGAGACCCTCCCGTATGACCTCTAGCAGCAGAGACCCTCCCGTACGACCTCTAGCAGCAGAGACCCTCCCGTACGACCTCTAGCAGCAGAGATCATGCCGTATGACCTCTAGCAGCAGAGACCATCCCGTACGACCTCTAGCAGCAGAGATCATGCCGTATGACCTTTAGCAGCAGAGACCATCCCATATGACCTCTAGCAGCAGAGACCATCCCGTATGACCTCTAGCAGCAGAGACATCCCGTATGACCTCTAGCAGCAGAGACATCCCGTATGACCTCTAGCAGCAGAGACCATCCCGTATGACCTCTAGCAGCAGAGATCATGCCGTATGACCTCTAGCAGCAGAGACCATCCCGTACGACCTCTAGCAGCAGAGACCATCCCGCATGACGTCTAGCAGCAGAGACCATCCAGTATGACCTCTAGCAGCAGAGACCCTCCCGTATGACCTTTAGCAGCAAAGACCATCCCGTATGACCTCTAGCAGCAGAGACATCCCGTATGACCTCTAGCAGCAGAGACCATCCAGTATGACCTCTAGCAGCAGAGACATCCCGTATGACCTCTAGCAGCAGAGACCATCCAGTATGACCTCTAGCAGCAGAGACCATCCCGTATGACTTCTAGCAGCAAAGACCATCCCGTATGACCTCTAGCAGCAGAGACATCCCGTATGACCTCTAGCAGCAGAGACCATCCCGTATGACTTCTAGCAGCAAAGACCATCCAGTATGACCTCTAGCACCAGAGACCATCCCGTATGACCTCTAGCAGCAGAGACCCTCCCGTATGACCTTTAGCAGCAAAGACCATTCAGTAAGACTTCTAGCACCAGAGACATTCCAGTATGACCTAGCAGCAGTGACCATCCTGTATGTGCTCTGAGAGCAAACCTTCGTAGGGATGAGCTCTGTTCAAACACTGCTATTATATATGCTAGCTTCCCTTTGCTTTTAATGGATGTTAATGAAGCAGCGGGTTTCATGCCCCAGATGGCTGATGAGGACAAGGGCTTCTTCGCACGACCCTTGCCTGGTGGTTGTGCTGGGGTAAGTTCTTTCTTTAAGATAAGGGGTCCCCAGAAATTTGTCCCCCACAAGAATGAGTAAAGGGGTACATAGTACCCCTACTTATTCACAAAAAAAGTTATACGTAAAGACCCACATGTTTAAGGCTTAATTAAAGTCTAAGTGAAATCTTTTAAACCATCCTCACTGGGAGAACAAAGTGAGCAATAATCACATGTAAAACTTGACAGGCTGGTTGCAGACAAGTTGATCAATTGATCAACTTGGGTACATTCAGCCTGCCCATACATGGTTTGAATCTTGGCCAGTTCAGCAGGGACAAACTGTCTATGGGTGACTTTACCCACAAGAAACGCCCCTTAATCATTGGCTCAAAGGGAACTGGAAAAGGGCCCTAGGACCCCTAAGCAGTTCACTTCCACATGCCCAAATTTAGCTTTACAAGGTCTAAATGTGGACCTAGATTTCCCAAAAGGGATAAGGCGGCGTACACACGCGGGGACTGTCTGCCGAAACTAAGTTCGTCAAACAGTCCGCTCAAACTTTTGAATGAACGAACACGCCCACACACGGCACTTTTTGAGCGAACAAATACGGCAAACTTTGTTCGTCGTACTAAGTCCGCGCAACTTTTGAAATGAGCGGACTCGCCCACACACGAGGCAACAGTCCGTTCATTTCGAGCGCGTGTCAAGGTAGGCGGGGCCCGCGACGGAGACGTCGCGGGCTCCGCCGCCTGGAATGGACTTAAAGGGGAACCCCAACGCCGAAAAAAATCGGCGTGGGGGTCCCCCCAAAGTCCACAACAGACCCTTGTCCGAGCACGCTACCCGGCCGGCCAGGAAAGGGGGGCGAGCGAGCGCGCCCCCCCTCCTGAGCCGTACCAGGCCGCGTGCCCTCAACATGGGGGGTGCCTTGGGGAAGGGGGGGCCGCGCGGCCCCCCCACCCCAAAGCACCTTGTCCCCATGTTGATGAGGACAAGGGCCTCTTCCCGACAACCCTGGCCGTTGGTTGTCGGGGTCTGCGGGCGGGGGGCTTATCGGAATCCGGGAGCCCCCTTTAATAAGGGGGCCCCCGGATACCGGCCCCCCACCCTATGTGAATGAGTATGGGGTACAATGTACCCCTACCCATTCACCTATAAAATAAAAGTACCCAAAAAAAAACAACACACGAGATAAAATATTTTATTGCACAGCTCCGGGGGTCTTCCGTCTTCGGGGGTCTTGTCCCCCTCTTCGGTTCTTCTGCCGGGCCACCGCGCCTTCTTATAGCTCTTTTGCAGGCGGTGGCCCGGTCTTCTGTCGCCGCCTTCCGTTCTTCTGCCGGGCCACCGCGCCTTCTTATAGCTCTTTTGCAGGCGGTGGCCCGGTCTTCTGTCGCCGCTGTCACCGCCGCCTTCCGTTCTTGTTCTTCTTCTTGTTCTTCTTGTTCTTCTCCAGGAGATGTTGACACGTCGCTCTCTCCGGCCGGAATGCCAGAGCCGCACTGAGCGGCCACTTATATAGTGACAATGGGGCGGTGTCACATGGTATATGTCACATGGGTTGGTCACATGGTGACCCCGCCCCCTTACGATGTCATAGTCCCCATGTGACATCAACCCATGTGACCAACCCATGTGACATATACCATGTGACACCGCCCCATTGTCACTATATAAGTGGCCGCTCAGCGCGGCTCTGGCATTCCGGCCGGAGAGAGCGACGTGTCAACATCTCCTGGAGAAGAACAAGAAGAACAAGAAGAAGAACAAGAACGGAAGGCGGCGGCGACAGCGGCGACAGAAGACCGGGCCACCGCCTGCAAAAGAGCTATAAGAAGGCGCGGTGGCCGGCAGAAGAACCGAAGAGGGGGACAAGACCCCCGAAGTCGGGAGAAGAGGCCGGCGGCGGGGAGGAAGAAAGCCGGACTCCTCCGCTAGCAAAAGAGCTACAAGAAGATAGCGGAGGAGTCCGGCGAGAAGACCCCCGAAGACGGAAGACCCCCGGAGCTGTGCAATAAAATATTTTATCTCGTGTGTTGTTTTTTTTTGGGTACTTTTATTTTACAGGTGAATGGGTAGGGGTACATTGTACCCCATACTCATTCACATAGGGTGGGGGGCCGGTATCCGGGGGCCCCCTTATTAAAGGGGGCTCCCGGATTCCGATAAGCCCCCCGCCCGCAGACCCTGACAACCAACGGCCAGGGTTGTCGGGAAGAGGCCCTTGTCCTCATCAACATGGGGACAAGGTGCTTTGAGGTGGGGGGGCCGCGCGGCCCCCCCTTCCCCAAGGCACCCCCCATGTTGAGGGCACGCGGCCTGGTACGGCTCAGGAGGGGGGGGCGCGCTCGCTCGCCCCCGTTTCCTGGCCGGCCGGGTAGCGTGCTCGGACAAGGGTCTGTTGTGGACTTTAGGGGGACCCCCACGCCGATTTTTTTCGGCGTTGGGGTTCCCCTTTAAGTCCATTCCAGGCGGCGGAGCCCGCGACGTCACCGTCGCGGGCCCCGCCTACCTGCACACGCGCTCGAAATGAGCAGACTTCCCTCCGAGCGGGAACAGTTTGCTCATTTCGAAAGTAGCCTACACACGGGCGGACTGTTCGCTCAAACCAAGTTTCAGCAGACAGTTTTTCGGAATTTCCGAAAAACTTTGTTCGTCAAACTGTCCGCTGAAACTGTCCGCTGAAGCCCACACACGAGCGGACTGTCCGCTGAAACACTGTTCAGCGGACAAAGTTGAGCCAACAGTCTGCCCGTGTGTACGCGGCCTAACTCTCTTATGATAATGCAGCACACGTATAAGGCCATACGTCTCATGATTATTAGACTCACTTGGTAATGGGAAGAAGGCTGCATTGGAGGAGTGCCTACTGCAGCTTTTCTCAACCGTTTCTGCCCCCAAGGAACCCCCCAAGGACATTAACCTCGAAACCAATTCATCAGGAGTCAATGGGGAAAATGCCCCTTACATTGGCAGTCAGTGAGAAGAATGTTCCTTATATTGGTGATCAGTGAGAAGAATGTTCCTTACATTGGTGATCAGTGAGAAGAATGTTCCTTACATTGGTGATCAGTGGGAAGAATGATCCTTACATTGGTGATCAGGGGGAAGAATGTTCCTTACATTGGTGATCAGTGAGAAGAATGTTCCTTACATTGGTGATCAGTGGGAAGAATGTCCCTTACATTGGTGATCAGTGAGAAGAATGTTCCTTACATTGGTGATCAGTGAGAAGAATGTTCCTTACATTGGTGATCAGTGAGAAGAATGTTCCTTACATTGGTGATCAGTGGGAAGAATGTTCCTTACATTGGTGATCAGTGAGAAGAATGTTCCTTACATTGGTGATCAGTGAGAAGAATGTTCCTTACATTGGTGATCAGTGAGAAGAATGTTCCTTACATTGGTGATCAGTGAGAAGAATGTTCCTTACATTGGTGATCAGTGAGAAGAATGTTCCTTACATTGGTGATCAGTGAGAAGAATGATCCTTACATTGGTGATCAGTGGGAAGAATGTTCCTTACATTGGTGATCAGTGGGAAGAATGTTCCTTACATTGGTGATCGGTGAGAAGAATGTTCCTTACATTGGTGATCGGTGAGAAGAATGTTCCTTACATTGGTGATCGGTGAGAAGAATGTTCCTTACATTGGTGATCGGTGGGAAGAATGTTCCTTACATTGGTGATCAGTGAGAAGAATGTTCCTTACATTGGTGATCAGTGAGAAGAATGTTCCTTACATTGGTGATCAGTGAGAAGAATGTTCCTTACATTGGTGATCAGTGAGAAGAATGTTCCTTACATTGGTGATCAGTGAGAAGAATGTTCCTTACATTGGTGATCAGTGAGAAGAATGTCCCTTACATTGGTGATCAGTGAGAAGAATGTTCCTTACATTGGTGATCAGTGAGAAGAATGTTCCTTACATTGGTGATCAGTGAGAAGAATGTTCCTTACATTGGTGATCAGTGAGAAGAATGATCCTTACATTGGTGATCAGTGAGAAGAATGTTCCTTACATTGGTGATCGGTGGGAAGAATGTTCCTTACATTGGTGATCAGTGGGAAGAATGTTCCTTACATTGGTGATCAGTGAGAAGAATGTTCCTTACATTGGTGATCGGTGAGAAGAATGTTCCTTACATTGGTGATCGGTGGGAAGAATGTTCCTTACATTGGTGATCAGTGAGAAGAATGTTCCTTACATTGGTGATCAGTGAGAAGAATGTTCCTTACATTGGTGATCAGTGAGAAGAATGTCCCTTACATTGGTGATCAGTGAGAAGAATGTTCCTTACATTGGTGATCAGTGGGAAGAATGTTCCTTACATTGGTGATCAGTGAGAAGAATGTTCCTTACATTGGTGATCGGTGGGAAGAATGTTCCTTACATTGGTGATCAGTGGGAAGAATGTTCCTTACATTGGTGATCAGTGAGAAGAATGTTCCTTACATTGGTGATCAGTGAGAAGAATGTTCCTTACATTGGTGATCGGTGGGAAGAATGTTCCTTACATTGGTGATCGGTGAGAAGAATGTTCCTTACATTGGTGAACGGTGGGAAGAATGTTCCTTACATTGGTGGTCGGTGAGAAGAATGTTCCTTACATTGGTGGTCGGTGAGAAGAATGTTCCTTACATTGGTGATCGGTGGGAAGAATGTTCCTTACATTGGTGATCAGTGAGAAGAATGTTCCTTACATTGGTGATCAGTGGGAAGAATGTTCCTTACATTGGTGATCGGTGGGAAGAATGTTCCTTACATTGGTGATCGGTGGGAAGAATGTTCCTTACATTGGTGATCAGTGAGAAGAATATTCCTTACATTGGTGATCGGTGGGAAGAATGTTCCTTACATTGGTGATCGGTGGGAAGAATGTTCCTTACATTGGTGATCGGTGGGAAGAATGTTCCTTACATTGGTGATCAGTGAGAAGAATATTCCTTACATTGGTGATCGGTGGGAAGAATGTTCCTTACATTGGTGGTCAGTGAGAAGAATGTTCCTTACATTGGTGATCAGTGAGAAGAATGTTCCTTACATTGGTGATCGGTGAGAAGAATGTTCCTTACATTGGTGATCGGTGGGAAGAATGTTCCTTACATTGGTGATCGGTGGGAAGAATGTTCCTTACATTGGTGATCGGTGGGAAGAATGTTCCTTACATTGGTGATCAGAGGGAAGAATGTTCCTTACATTGGTGATCAGTGAGAAGAATGTTCCTTACATTGGTGATCAGTGAGAAGAATGTTCCTTACATTGGTGATCGGTGAGAAGAATGTTCCTTACATTGGTGATCGGTGGGAAGAATGTTCCTTACATTGGTGATCGGTGGGAAGAATGTTCCTTACATTGGTGATCGGTGGGAAGAATGTTCCTTACATTGGTGATCAGAGGGAAGAATGTTCCTTACATTGGTGATCAGTGAGAAGAATGTTCCTTACATTGGTGATCAGTGAGAAGAATGTCCCTTACATTGGTGATCGGTGAGAAGAATGTTCCTTACATTGGTGATCAGTGGGAAGAATGTTCCTTACATTGGTGATCAGTGAGAAGAATGTCCCTTACATTGGTGATCAGTGAGAAGAATGTTCCTTACATTGGTGATCAGTGAGAAGAATGTTCCTTACATTGGTGATCAGTGAGAAGAATGTTCCTTACATTGGTGATCAGTGAGAAGAATGTTCCTTACATTGGTGATCAGTGAGAAGAATGTTCCTTACATTGGTGATCAGTGAGAAGAATGTTCCTTACATTGGTGATCAGTGGGAAGAATGTTCCTTACATTGGTGATCGGTGAGAAGAATGTTCCTTACATTGGTGATCAGTGGGAAGAATGTTCCTTACATTGGTGATCAGTGAGAAGAATGTTCCTTACATTGGTGATCAGTGAGAAGAATGTTCCTTACATTGGTGATCAGTGGGAAGAATGTTCCTTACATTGGTGATCGGTGAGAAGAATGTTCCTTACATTGGTGATCAGTGGGAAGAACGTTCCTTACATTGGTGATCAGTGAGAAGAATGTTCCTTACATTGGTGATCAGTGGGAAGAATGTTCCTTACATTGGTGATCAGTGAGAAGAATGTCCCTTACATTGGTGATCAGTGAGAAGAATGTTCCTTACATTGGTGATCAGTGGGAAGAATGTTCCTTACATTGGTGATCAGTGAGAAGAATGTTCCTTACATTGGTGATCAGTGAGAAGAATGTTCCTTACATTGGTGATCAGTGAGAAGAATGATCCTTACATTGGTGATCAGTGAGAAGAACGTTCCTTACATTGGTGATCAGTGAGAAGAATGTTCCTTACATTGGTGATCAGTGAGAAGAATGTTCCTTACATTGGTGATCAGTGAGAAGAATGTTCCTTACATTGGTGATCAGTGAGAAGAATGATCCTTACATTGGTGATCAGTGAGAAGAACGTTCCTTACATTGGTGATCAGTGAGAAGAATGTTCCTTACATTGGTGATCAGTGAGAAGAATGATCCTTACATTGGTGATCAGTGAGAAGAACGTTCCTTACATTGGTGATCAGTGAGAAGAACGTTCCTTACATTGGTGATCAGTGGGAAGAACGTTCCTTACATTGGTGATCAGTGAGAAGAACGTTCCTTACATTGGTGATCAGTGAGAAGAATGTTCCTTACATTAGTGGTCAGTGTAAAGAATGCCCCCCTTTACAGACAGCTTAAAGGATCTATGGTGTGCTGTAAGTGGCTCTTTCAAGTGGTGTTGGTCCTAGAGGTTTGCAGACACCACCAAATGGGAGGTCAATGAGCCATAGTTGATGGAACGTCTAGCGATCTATGGAGGAACCCCGGATGAAAATATCTGGTCTTCTGCATGTTCTGCAACCATAAAACAAACGTATCTGTTTTCTCTTTGTATCCGTCGGACGTTCTCTTACAAATGTTAGATTGCCACGGATTTTGGCTTGTCCAACCGGATTCTCTCATCGCCACTAATAACGTTTTTCTTCACATCCTTACAAATGCCAGCCGGTCATCTTGATCTGGTTATCAGTCTCGTCATGCTCAGCGATGGCTCCAGAAGCCGAAAAGAAATGGTTGCGTCTGATGATTTTTCCATTCTCTGGGTGAACAAGTGCAGCACAAATGAACCTGCCAAAAGTTTAGCAAGAAAAATGCTTTTTTTTTCGTTCCCCCCCCCTCCCCCCCTCCAGACCATTTATTTCCCATCATGTTGTTCCGTCATCCCTGGGAGCTTATTAATGGCTTGCGGAGGTCCATTGGAACATGTGGCATATCCACATTTATATAATGTATATACCTGTTTGGAGATTTATTGACCTGCTACATTGGGACTGTCTGCCAATCTAGCAAATCAAGACGCGGCTTCAAAGTTTTGCTCCCATTTTAAAGCTCTTGGTTTCTTTTTTCTTTTTTTTTTTTTTAAAAGCTGAACTCCAGGCAAATATATAAGGAATAAATTCATGTAAATTATCCTCCCCCCCCCAAAAAAAAAAAATTAAGCACTAATCTGCATGCTTACCCCTAAGCATAAATCCCCCTCCTCCCAGTACAAATCCCCCCCCCTTCTGAAATCCTCCCTCTCAGCACAACCCCCCCCCCCCCATCCCCCAGCACAATTGACCCCCCCTTTAAAAAAAATTACTCTTTGTAGCACAAATCCTCTACCCTTCAAATTTCCCCTCCTAGCACAAATTACTCCCAATCGCCCCTACAAGTGCAAATCCCCCCCAAACCAGAATATGCACTTGGCCCCCCATGGACACATATGTGTGGCACGTGGGTGTTAAGGTCCACCCTCCGTGTCGCAGCAAGAGGTTTTAGCTAAGATGAGGTAACTGCAGCTGGGGCTGCTTTGATGGACAGCATGAGGAGATATGCTCCTAATGGTCCCGCATGGAGGTCTCCGGCTGTCTCAGTTGGCTGGTGTGGCATGATGGCGCTCCTGCACATGCACACTGCAGTTCTTTTTTATCCCAACCCCTTGAGCTGCTGAAATCGCACACTGAGCTATGCATGTTCCTGACTGCCGGACACTGAGCTATGCATGTTCCTGACTGCCGGACACTGAGCTATGCATGTTCCTGACTGCTGGACACTGAGCTATGCATGTTCCTGACTGCTGGACACTGAGCTATGCATGTTCCTGACTGCTGGACACTGAGCTATGCATGTTCCTGACTGCTGGACACTGAGCTATGCATGTTCCTGACTGCTGGACACTGAGCTATGCATGTTCCTGACTGCTGGACACTGAGCTATGCATGTTCCTGACTGCTGGACAATGAACTATGCATGTTCCTGACTGCTGGACACTGAGCTATGCATGTTCCTGACTGCTGGACACTGAGCTATGCATGTTCCTGACTGCTGGACACTGAGCTATGCATGTTCCTGACTGCTGGACACTGAGCTATGCATGTTCCTGACTGCTGGACACTGAGCTATGCATGTTCCTGACTGCTGGACACTGAGCTATGCATGTTTCTGACTGCTGGACACTGAGCTATGCATGTTCCTGACTGTTGGACACTGAGCTATGCATGTTCCTGACTGCTGGACACTGAGCTATGCATGTTCCTGACTGCTGGACAATGAACTATGCATGTTCCTGACTGCTGGACACTGAGCTATGCATGTTTCTGACTGCTGGACACTGAGCTATGCATGTTCCTGACTGTTGGACACTGAGCTATGCATGTTCCTGACTGCTGGACACTGAGCTATGCATGTTCCTGACTGCTGGACACTGAGCTATGCATGTTCCTGACTGCTGGACACTGAGCTATGCATGTTCCTGACTGCTGGACACTGAGCTATGCATGTTCCTGACTGCTGGACAATGAACTATGCATGTTCCTGACTGTTGGACACTGAGCTATGCATGTTCCTGACTGCTGGACACTGAGCTATGCATGTTCCTGACTGCTGGACACTGAGCTATGCATGTTCCTGACTGCTGGACACTGAGCTATGCATGTTCCTGACTGCTGGACACTGAGCTATGCTTGTTCCTGACTGCTGGACACTGAGCTATGCATGTTCCTGACTGCTGGACACTGAGCTATGCTTGTTCCTGACTGCTGGACAATGAACTATGCATGTTCCTGACTGCTGGACACTGAGCTATGCATGTTCCTGACTGCTGGACACTGAGCTATGCATGTTCCTGACTGCTGGACACTGAGCTATGCATGTTCCTGACTGCTGGACACTGAGCTATGCATGTTCCTGACTGCTGGACACTGAGCTATGCATGTTCCTGACTGCTGGACACTGAGCTATGCATGTTCCTGACTGCTGGACACTGAGCTATGCATGTTCCTGACTGCTGGACAATGAACTATGCATGTTCCTGACTGTTGGACACTGAGCTATGCATGTTCCTGACTGCTGGACACTGAGCTATGCATGTTCCTGACTGCTGGACAATGAGCTATGCATGTTCCTGACTGTTGGACACTGAGCTATGCATGTTTCTGACTGCTGGACACTGAGCTATGCATGTTCCTGACTGCTGGACAATGAACTATGCATGTTCCTGACTGCTGGACAATGAACTATGCATGTTCCTGACTGCTGGACACTGAGCTATGCATGTTCCTGACTGCTGGACACTGAGCTATGCATGTTCCTGACTGCTGGACACTGAGCTATGCATGTTCCTGACTGCTGGACAATGAACTATGCATGTTCCTGACTGTTGGACACTGAGCTATGCATGTTTCTGACTGCTGGACACTGAGCTATGCATGTTCCTGACTGCTGGACAATGAACTATGCATGTTCCTGACTGCTGGACAATGAACTATGCATGTTCCTGACTGCTGGACACTGAGCTATGCATGTTCCTGACTGCTGGACACTGAGCTATGCATGTTCCTGACTGCTGGACAATGAACTATGCATGTTCCTGACTGCTGGACTACAGAACTACAGAACTCTACCAATCCCCTCCCCTATGTAATCTGTCTATATACATATGCATGTTTTCTTCCCCTGAGCAAAGCTGCACTTGGCTACCAAGAGCTTGCACACACAACTTGTATATGGAAAGGGCTCTTGGGAGATGTCGTTTTGGGGGCATGTCTATGTCAATAGTAGGGCTGAGCTCAGGCATGTTCTGATCCTGAGCTATCCCACCGGGAATTTGTCATGGCTCTCTGTCACCAATCACAAGTGGCTGAGGCATCCCTTGCCCCACAGACGCACATTTACAGTGGGCATGTATATGTGCGACTGTGGGGCAGGGAAGGTCTTGGCCGCTTATAATAGGCAGTGGGCACCATGACAGTTTTTTTGGCAGAATAGCTCAGGTGGGTTCGGACTAGGATCCAAAAAACCACAGCTCATTCCTACTTTTGACATAGGCACACCCCCAAAACTACATCTCCCAAGAGCTCATCCATGGCCAACAGGAAAAGACCTCCCAGCAGTTCCAAGATATACAGAGGGCATGTACAAGTGCAGCCAAGGGGCAGAAAAGGTCTTGGCCGCTTATAATAGGCGGTGGGCATCATGATAGCTTTTTGGTAGGATAGCTCAGGTGGGTTCGGACTAGGATCCAAAAAAAAACACCGCTCATCCCTACTTTTGACATAGGCACACCCCCAAAAACTACATCTCCCAAGAGCTCATCCATGGCCAACAGGAAAAGACCTCCCAGCAGCTGCTAGAATGTTACAGGGATGAGCTCATGGAAGATGTAGTTCTTGGGGTGTGCCTATATCACGAGTCGGGATGAGCTGTGGTGTGTTTAGATCCTAGTTCAAACCCACCTGAGCTATCCTGCCAACATGTTGTCATGGTTTCCCGCCAATCATGGGTGAGGAAGGCATTCCCTGCCGAGCAGCCACACATTTACACACCCTCTGTATATGTGTGGCTCTGGGGTAGGAAATGCCTTCCTCGCTTATGATTGGTGGGGTGCTATGACAGCTTTTCGGCAGGATAGCTCAGACTAGGATCCAAACACACTACAGCTTACAGCTACTATTGACACAGGCACACCCCCAGAACTACATCTCCCAAGATCTCAAAAAGATCTACCAGCAGCTGCAAGAACTGTAAAAGTTTGGTGATGTTGTCAGGATAATGCTGGGACATGATCTAGAGGAGGAGGTTTGTGGGGTAGCTTTGGGTAACGGCCAGGCATACCCTTTAAAACCACAAGCGGTAAACAGCTCCTTCACCTCTACATGCCTAAAAGCTTTGCAGAGTCAGGGCTGGACTTACCATTGGGCTTCACTGGGCTCAAGCCCATGGGCCCCACCCAATAGGGGGCCCCGCAGGCCCTGCCGAGATACATAGCCGAGTGTACTTGGCTCGGCTCCGCTCACAGTCATGCCCAGTCACGCCCTATGAGGAACATAACACAGGGACTGGGCGTGACTGTGAGCCGAGCCAAGCCGAGTACACTCGGCTACTCTCGGCTCTGCTCGGGACTGCGAGAGGACCCTAGAGCCGTCGAGAGGACCCGAGAGCCGTCGAGAGGACCCGAGAGCCGCCGAGAGGACCCGAGAGCCGCCGAGAGGACCCGAGAGCCACCGAGAGGACCCGAGAGCCATCGAGAGGACCCGAGAGCCACCAAGAGGACCCGAGAGCCACGAGAGGACCCAAGAGCCACCGAGAGGACCCGAGAGCCGTCGAGAGGACCCGAGAGCCACCGAGAGGACCCGAGAGTGACGAGAAGACCCGAGAGCCATTGAGAGGACCCCAGAGCCACCAAGAGGACCCGAGAGCCACGAGAGGACCCGAAAGCCACCGAGAGGACCTGAGAGCCGCCAAGAGGACCCAAGAGCCACCAAGAGGACTCGCGAGCCACGAGAAGACCCGAGAGCCGTCGAGAGGACCCGAGAGCCACCAAGAGGACCCGAGAGCCACGAGAGGACCCGAGAGCCACCGAGAGGACCCGAGAGCCGCAGAGAGCCGCAGAGATACACAGGATCTGTATCTCGGCGGCAGCATTTTTAAACTTCAAGACTGCAATGACAAGGCTGCAAATGACAAGGCTGCAAATGACAAGGCTGCAAATGGCACTGCATGGCTGCAATGACACTGGACAAGGCTGCAGATGGATGGGCAAGGCTGCAGATGGACACTGATAAGGCTGCATTGATGGGCATTTCAATCTTTTTTTTCCTTAATCTTCCCTCCTAAAAGATTTTTTCCATAAAATTCCCTCCTAAACTTGGGGTCCGTGTTATACGCCGATGCGTGTTATACGCCGATGCGTGTTATACACTGATAAATGTGGTAATGTATACAAGGTAGGGCCTGAAAGTGGATCAAGCCCAGGGGCCCCCGCCACCCTAAGTCCTGCCCTGTGCAGAGCGCTTCGGGATCAACAAATCAGCACCTCCCCCCATGTACGACCCCCTTCCCTGGCGGCCCGTCCGATCGCTTTCAGGACATTTTGTTTACTAAGTTCGTGTTTTGTTGGCGAATTTGTACTCAGCATTAAAAAACACCTGCTAAGTCCGTCATTGCCGTACCTGGAACTCGCTTTCAAGTAACGTCTTGCAGGGCTGTTTTTTTCTTCTGGAGTATAAATGCTCTCTCGCGAATACATCTGGTCGAGTAAAAAAAAATAAAAAAAAATAATAATTCTCAGACTTTCTCGTTTTGGTTATTAGCCTTTGAGTGTCCAAGATCCATCAAACCCAAGACAAACACTCGCACACACACCTGCGTCTCCACCGAGAGGTCTACTTTTATTACCGTCAGCAGGATTGAAATACAGAAGCTTGTTTTCCATCTCGAGTGTGTGCGTGTGTTTTTATTTTATTGTTGCTGTTTGCCATCTGTCATTTTTGCATATATCACATATCCCAGCTCGCTGTCACGGTGTGCAAAAAATTGGCAGTTTGCAAAGAAAATGAAAACTGCAGATCGGTAACTTGCGTAGCGCAGGGGGGAAGGGGAAACACAACGGCCTGGGTGGCTCCATGGCGCTGGGCAGGGGGGACAACTCAATATAATAACAGATGCGCTTTAGGTTAAGAGTCATAGTTTATGCTCGGGACCCCAACGCTGGGACAGTGTGTGTGTGTTAGTGTGTGTGTGTGTGTGTGTGTGTGTGTCTCTACGCAACGTGTGTCTGGCTAATGATTGGAACGTGGCATTTGCATTAGGTTTTTTGAAATCGAAACGTAACCACGGCCTGACCTTAAAAATAAAAATTCTGTAGGGACATTCCTTGACTTTGGATTGCTTTTCTTCTCGATCTTACCAAGGAACTTCTCCAGCCAGGAAAGAGAAAAATGGGAGAGAGGAGTCAGGTGGAAAAAAGATACTGATTGTGAGCCCAAGCTACTCATACATAGTAAGGAGGCCATTTTTTCCCCCCAAAAAAATTAAAAGGGAACAACATTGGTTATGTATGGGCCGTCTCTCTGATGGGACATTCCCTTGGTGTTTGAAGAGTGGTGGTGCAACTTTCTGCACCAGTCACGGCATAGGATCAGCCAAATTATGCAGGGACTTTCACTTGATGTTTGAAGGGTGGTGGTGGTGGTGCAGTGTTCTGCATCGGCCATGGCACAGGCTCAACCAAAATGTGATATGTAGGGACTTTCACTTGATGTTGGAAGGGTGGTGGTGGTGTAGTGTTCTGCACTGGCCATGGCACAGGCTCAACCAAAATATGATATGTAGAGAATTTCACTTGATGTTTGAAGGGTGGTGGCGGTGCAGTGTTCTCCATCAGCCATGGCAGGGGCTCAACCAAAATATGATATGTAGAGAATTTCACTTGATGTTTGAAGGGTGGTGGCGGTGCAGTGTTCTCCATCAGCCATGGCAGGGGCTCAACCAAAATATGATATGTAGAGAATTTCACTTGATATTTGAAGGGTGGTGGTGGTGGTGCAGTGTTCTGCCCTGGCCATGGCAGAGGCTCAACCAAAATGTGATATGTAGAGAATTTCACTTGATGTTTGAAGGGTGGTGGCGGTGCAGTGTTCTGCATCGGCCATGGCACAGGCTCAACCAAAATATGATATGTAGAGAATTTCACTTGATGTTTGAAGGGTGGTGGCGGTGCAGTGTTCTCCATCAGCCATGGCAGGGGCTCAACCAAAATATGATATGTAGAGAATTTCACTTGATGTTTGAAGGGTGGTGGCGGTGCAGTGTTCTCCATCAGCCATGGCAGGGGCTCAACCAAAATATGATATGTAGAGAATTTCACTTGATGTTGGAAGGGTGGTGGTGGTGGTGCAGTGTTCTGCCCTGGCCATGGCAGAGGCTCAACCAAAATGTGATATGTAGAGAATTTCACTTGATGTTTGAAGGGTGGTGGCGGTGCAGTGTTCTGCATCGGCCATGGCACAGGCTCAACCAAAATATGATATGTAGAGAATTTCACTTGATGTTTGAAGGGTGGTGGCGGTGCAGTGTTCTCCATCAGCCATGGCAGGGGCTTAACCAAAATGTGATATGTAGAGACTTTCACTTGATGTTTGAAGGGTGGTGGTGGTGCAGTGTTCTCCATCAGCCATGGCACAGGCTCAACCAAAATGTGATATGTAGAGACTTTCACTTGATGTTTGAAGGGTGGTGGTGGTGGTACAGTCTTCTGCACTGGCTATGGCATAGGCTCAACCAAAATGTGATATGTAGGGACTTTCACTTGATATTTGAAGGGTGGTGGTGGTGGTACAGTGTTCTGCACTGGCCATGGCACAGGCTCAACCAAAATGTGATATGTAGAGAATTTCACTTGATGTTGGAAGGGTGGTGGTGGCGGTGCAGTGTTCTGCATCGGCCATGGCATAGGCTCAACCAAAATGTGATATGACTTTCACTTGATGTTTGAAGGTTGGTGGTGCAGTGTTCTGCACTGGCCATGGCACAGGCTCAGCCAAAATGAGATATGTAGCTTATTTCACTTGATGTTTGAAGGGTGATGGTGGTGCAGTGTTCTGCATCGGCCATGGCACAGGCTCAACCAAAATGGGATATGGGAATAGCCTCCCTGTCAAGCTCCAGGAGGCCCCCACTATTCTGGTCTTCCACAGGTTACTGAAGACTTGGCTTTTCACGTAGGCGTTTCCTGCGTAGTCTCTTTTTTCTACCCTTCTGCCACTCTGCGCAGCTTCTGGTCCCTGGGCCCTTTACTATGCCCGTCGGGACCCTTCGGGGTAAGACCGCGCTATATTAAGATTCCTCTCAATTCAGCTCATATGTAGAGACTTTCTCTTGATGTTTGAAGGTTGGTGGTGCAGTGTTCTTCGCTAAGCCATGGCACAGGCTCAACCAAAATGAGATATGTAGATTCTTTCACTTGATGTTTTAGAAGTGGTGGTGCAGCTTTATGGACCAGCCTTGGCACAGGCTAAACCAAAATGAGATATGTAGGGACTTTGACTTGATGTTTGAAGAGGGGTGGTGCAGTGTTCTCCACCACCCGAGACACAGGCTCAAGCAAAACGGGATATGTAGGTTCTTTCACTTGATGTTTTAGGAGTGGTGGTGCAGCTTTATGGACCAGCCTTGGCACAGGCTAAGCAAGGGGTAGGGCTTAGTAGGAAGAGTTCAGGGCTTACCAAGGTGGTGCTAAGTGCAAATGGGTTTGGTGCACCTTTTGAGAAGCGTTGGTTAATTTTTGCCGTGTTTGTCTCTACTGTGGCAGGGTGTAGTTAGGACCAATTCATGGTCAAACGATTGTGTGTAGCAGAATGGAGTGCCCCGTTAGTGCCACTTTTAGGAGTGATGGCTCCTGTCACTTACGTGATTTGTCAACAAGGTATTTAAGGGAGGAGTTGTAGTGAAGGGTGGAAGACAGGGCCTCACGATGAATTATATAGGATAGGGAGAATGTAAACTCTCTTTGGGGGAAAGCTGGAACACAGTTTATTCCGCTAGTGGGATGAAGACATTTGTTTGAAAATAATGCAGGTCAGTTTGGTTAGAACCGCAGCACCACTCCAGAATAGCCCGGAGGAGTGGATGGTACAGTAATCGAACGTAGGGCTAGCGGGACTGGAGGTAAGAGTGCAGCATGTAGAAGAAGGAAGAGGGAGTAGGATTGGCGGAAGACAAAGAGTAGGAGGAGTCGGCAGGGGAAAGAAGGAAGGAGGGTCACGCCCACAGGCAGCATGTTCCCGGAGAGAAAGCGTCCCACCCTCCCACCCTTAGTGTAGGTTGTGTAATTTGTTAACATTTCTTCCTTTACAGAGGTTCGGGTCTGGATGTCGTGGCAGTTGGTGGGTGTTGGTTGTTGCAGGTGAAGGAGGATACCCCCCAGATAAGGTGTATGCTGGACCCATTGGAGATATGGGCCCTTTGGTGGTATTCCATTTATCCCCACAAAACTACTGAAAGAATGCTCCGACATCGTGGCTCCAACCATAACGCACCCCATAAACTGATCATTCCACGAAGGGATTGTTCCCAGCATCCTCAAACAAGGCATCGTCAAACCTCTACTCAAGAAACCAAACCTGGACCCTCAGGATCCAAACAACCGTAGGCCAATTACAAGCCTCAACACCATTTCTAAGATCATGGAGAAAGCTGCAGTACATCAGCTACAACTTCACCTGGATACTCACAAACTCCTGGACCCGCTGCAATCAGGCTTCCGCCCGGGTCATGGAACAGAAACAGCTCTCCTCAAGATTTGGGATGACGCCCTCGAAGCAGCAGATGACGGAGAGCCGTGTCTCCTCGTACTGCTAGACCTAAGTGCAGCGTTTGATACAGTAGATCACAATACTCTACTCGTCCGCCTCACAGAAGTAGCCGGAGTCCAAGACGTAGATCTCCAATGGTTCGCGTCCTTCCTAGGAAATCGGTCACAGATAGTGAAACTAGGAAAATTCTTCTCCGAAACTCGGGCAGTCACCTGCGGAGTCCCTCAAGGCTCTCCGTTGTCACCCGTTCTCTTCAACATTTACATTCGCCCACTCCTTCAAATCATCAGACGCTCAGATCTCTGCTTCCACTCTTACGCTGACGACACGCAACTTTATTTCCGGATCAATGGAAAAAAAGATCACCAACAACAACTTGAAAACTGCCTCAAATCAATAGAGGACTGGATGACCACCAACTCCCTCCAGCTGAACCAATCAAAGACAGAGCTTCTTATCTTACACCCAAATCATAAGCCCGCAACCAAAACCTCCTGGTCTCCACCAACCGTCTTTGGGTAGACTATCTCCCCAAAGACCAAAGCCAAGAGTCTCGGGGTTATTTTAGACGCACAAATGTCAATGGATGTGCAAATAGGATCTGTAGTCAGTGGATCTCACCATCTGCTGCGCATGCTTCGCAGACTCATCCCTTTTATCCCAAAGAATGACAAAGCAGTGGTAGTTGGAACAATCATTAATTCACGACTGGACTACGCAAACTCGCTTTACATAGGATTGCCACAATATCAACTTGTGTGATTACAACTGATCCAAAACACGGCGGCAAGGCTGATAACAGGAAAAAAACCCTGGGAATCCATCTCTCCTTCACTGAGGAGCTTACATTGGCTAACCGTAAAAAATCGGATCACATTCAAGACCCTTTGCCTCACCCACAAATGCGTGCATAGAGAAGCTCCGCAATACCTAATGGAGAAAATAAATCCTTACACACCAAACCGCAGTCTTCCATCCGCCAACAAAAACCTCCTCCTCGTGCCCAAAGCCCGGTATAAATCCAAGGGGGATCGGAGATTCGCTGTCCAAGGGCCTCGGCTATGGAATGCTCTACCAATCAACATCCGCCTGGAAGAAAATCACCCGGCTTTTAGGAAAAAACTCAAGACCTTCCTCTTTTAGCAGATGATCAAAGCTCGCCACAGCGCCTAGAGGCGATTCAGTTCGCATTGTGCGCTTTACAAGTATTTCATTCATTCATGGTGGTTTAGATGGAATTTGGTGAAGTGGTGCACTGCGGTCAGTGTTTTGGTTGTCTCCGAGCTAGCATATCAGCTGGAGGCCTATTTTCAGTTAAAGGTACCACAGTGCATGGTGAGGAGCATTATGGTACTGGTGGGGGGTGGAGGGGGGGGAATGTCCTGCATAGACCAATGTATGGCCGCGTACACACGGGTGGACTGTCTGCCCAACTTAGTCCGCTGAACCGTGTTTCAGCGGACAATCCGCTCGTGTGTGGGCTTCAGCGGACTTTTTCAGCGGACAGTCTGACGGACTAAGTCTTTCGGAATTTCCGTCATTTTGTCCGTCCAAACTTGGTTTCAGCGGACAGTCCGCTCGTGAGTAGGCAAGTTGGACGGACTAAGTTTGGCGCATGCTCAGAAAGGATTTACACGGCGGAAGGTTGCATTGCAGTGTATTGGACGTCGTATTTCTAGTCCCGTCGTACGTGCTGTACACGTCATCGCGCAAGCTTTCAGCGGACTGTCTGTTCATCGTGTGTGGTCAAGTCCGTTCATTCAAAAGTTGGACGGACTGTCTGTCGGATTGTCTGACGAACTTAGTTGGGCAGATAATCCGCCCGTGTGTACGCGGCCCATCAGTTTAAAGTTTAAAGGATGTTTGTTATAATATGTTCATTTAATGGTTTTGTTAATAAAGGGGATGCTACGGCCAATTATTACTCCATAAAAGTTGTGGTCTCCTTTAATGGGAAAGGGGAACGGGGGATGGAGTTGGGTGGCCATGGTGGCTGGGTCATGTCACATCTGTTATACCAGAGTCATGTAACACCTAGCACCGGAACGTGCTATGTTCAAGCTATAAGGTGAATTGAGCTCTTGGCCATATTTTTGGAGAAAATCTATGTATGCAGATGACTGTATGCCTAAAGTGTGAAACTGCACAAAGACGCAAACTGTGTCTCGGTGATGTGTTCGGGGGGAAGTAGCAGCATGAGTAAGGAAAGTTCCGTATGACGAGAGTCTACATGCAGATGCAAGGCAAAGGTTAATATTTCTGCTATGAACATTGGACTGGGTTCTTTCTGAGAAGATAGTGGTCCAGCCAATACCTGGGGAAATATAGACAAACTGGTTCATAGCAAGTAGTGTCCTAGCGGAGGAAGGGCCACCCGTCTGGCTGTGGTAGGGAAGGTCCCCCCTGGGTGGGCAGTCTGAGCCCCCATGTCTCATGGGCCTCTGGTGTTCAGAAGAACCCCCCCCCGTGGATTTGGTCTGCAACCACTAGAAACGGAGAGGCCTCTCGTAAGACTATAAATTAGACTTTTATGACTAGAGAAGAGATTGATGGGAACCTGGAAAAGTGGTGAGCGGGATAGTTGGTCCCTGGGTCTCAGATCTGTCATTATGGATTGTAGACCTCTGCACAGGACCTGTCTTAACCTCACCAGGACACATGACTACTGAACTTGCTGCCCATGGCTTTAACTGCCTTCAATGATTTAGCTTTTCACAAGATTTTACAGTTTGGTTGTGGGAATTTGGGCCCATTCATCCACAAGAAGCATTTGTGAGGTCAGACACCAGATCAGGAAGAGAAGACCTGGCTCACAATTAGCATTGCAATTCATCCCAAAGGCGTTCAGTAGTGTTGAGGTCAGGGCTCTGCGCAGGACAGCGGCATTCCTCTAGACATGTGAGATTCGGTTCGTAACGAATGGATTCCCGTACGAATTTGTTAGTATTCCTACATTCGGATCAATTCGAACATCCGAATAGCAGAGAGAACCAAAATACAAAAAATTACGAATAAGCAAAATAACGAGCGAGCGGAAATACGAACTTCCGAAACGGACAAACTTCAGAAAATACGAAACTCCAAAAAAGTAAAAGGACGAAAATGACATCTATAACGAATGATTTACATTTTGTATTTTCAATCCTTTGTTCAAAATTTCGTATGTTCGTATTTTCAGTCACGTGTTCGTAATATCGTTTTGTTCGTGTTCTCGAATCGTTCGTTTCGAATGGGCAGTGACTTAGTGAGTGATGTATGTTACTTAATATCTTTAACCAATCAGCTTACCCCTTTTTGAGTCACACGGCACTCCTGAATCTTTTGAGATTCAGTTGAGGAGGAGACGGAGTCGGGTCTCGTGACTGAGGGAGTGGACTGGAGTACAGGACTTATTAGAAAAGCAAGCCTAGGATTATTATTCTTTATGTACAAATCAATAAAAAAAAAGGGAATCTCACAAAAGTAACAATTGCTAAATCACGAGTAGTGTACCGAATAAAAGAAAATTATTGTCTAATAAAATTACGAATTGCGAATCAAAGAAACGGAATTCCGAATCATTTCCTATCAACGAAAATATGACTGTTACAAAAATACGAAGGAGTCGGAGTATGAAACCTCGCGTCTTACAAAATTACGAATCATTAGACTAACAGAATTACGAATATTTTGTATCAACGAAAATATAAGGCCACGTACACACGCGGGGACTGTTCGCCCAACTTTGTCCGTCAAACAGTTTCGGCAAACAGTCCGCTCAAAATTAGCATGGACGGACATGGCCACACACGACGGACGAACAGTTTGCTGAAACCGTGCGCGATGACATGAACGGCACGTACGACGGGACGGAAAATACGACGTCCTATACACTGCATTATAACTTTCGGCGTGTTAAGCCTTTCTGAGCATGCGCCATACTTAGTTTGTCGAACAAGCCTACACACGGGCGGACTGTTCGCTCAAACAAGGTTTCAGCGGACAGTTTTACGGAATTTCCGAAAAACCTTGTCCGTCAAACTGTCCGCTGAAACTGTCCGCTGAAAGCCCACACACGAGCGGACTGTCCGCCCAAACACTGTTCAGCGGACAAAGTTGGGCGAACAGTCCGCGCGTGTGTACGCGGCCTAACTGTTACGAAAATACGAATAAGTCAGAATATGAGAACTCGCGTCTTACGAAATTACGAATCGTTACGAATCAACGGAAACGCAAAAGAGAAGAAACAAAACAATTTTTTTTGTTGTTGTGCACGTGTCCACCACATTCCTCCACACCAAACTGGTCACTCCATGTCTTTATTAAGCTGGATTTGTACACCGGGGACAGTCAGGGGGGAACAGAAAAGGGTTTTCACCAAACCGTTACCACAAGGTTGGATCAGAACAATTGTCTACAGCAGCCTTTCTCAACCTTTTCAACACAGAGGAACCCTTGAAATAGTTCACCGGTCTCAGGGAACCCCCTTCTAAAAATTAAAAATCTATAACTCATGATACATTAGTGTGATGGTCAGTGGGAAGAATGGTCCTTACACTTGTGGTCATTAGGAAGAATGTTCCTCACACTTGTGGTCAGTGGGAAGAACGGTCCTTATACTTGTGGTCATTGGGAAGAATGGTCCTTACACTTGTGGTCATTGGGAAGAATGGTCCTTACACTTGTGGTCATTGGGAAGAATGGTCCTCACACTTGTGGTCATTGGGAAGAATGGTCCTTACACTTGTGGTCATTGGGAAGAATGGTCCTTACACTTGTGGTCAGTGGGAAGAATGGTCCTTACACTTGTGGTCATTGGGAAGAATGGTCCTTACACTTGTGGTCATTGGGAAGAATGGTCCTTACACTTGTGGTCAGTGGGAAGAATGGTCCTCACACTTGTGGTCATTGGGAAGAATGGTCCTTACACTTGTGGTCAGTGGGAAGAATGGTCCTTACACTTGTGGTCATTGGGAAGAATGGTCCTTACATTTGTGGTCATTGGGAAGAACGTTCCTCACACTTGTGGTAATTGGGAAGAATGGTCTTTACACTTGTGGTCAGTGGGAAGAATGGTCCTTATACTTGTGGTCATTGGGAAGAATGGTCCTCACACTTGTGGTCATTGGGAAGAATGGTCCTCACACTTGTGGTCAGTGGGAAGAATGGTCCTCACACTTGTGGTCATTGGGAAGAATGGTCCTTACACTTGTGGTCATTGGGAAGAATGGTCCTCACACTTGTGGTCATTGGGAAGAATGGTCCTTACACTTGTGGTCATTGGGAAGAATGGTACTTACACTTGTGGTCAGTGGGACGAATGGTCCTTATACTTGTGGTCATTGGGAAGAACGGTCCTTACACTTGTGGTCATTGGGAAGAATGGTCCTTACACTTGTGGTCATTGGGAAGAACGGTCCTTACACTTGTGGTCAGTGGGAAGAATAGTCCTTACACTTGTGGTCAGTGGGAAGAATGGTCCTTACACTTGTGGTCAGTGGGAAGAACAGTCCTTAGACTTTTGGTCATTGGGAAGAATTACCTCCTTACAGATAGTTAGAAAGATCAATGGTGTCAGGTGGGAACTTATCTGAGAGGCAGAAATTGCCTAATGCTGAAGGAACCCCTACAACCTCTGGAGGAACCCTGGTTGAGAATCACTGGTCTACAGTGTCTTTGTATGATGGAGTATTACCAGGACCCTTCATTGGAGACACCTAAACTCCCTCATTTGGAGGGAGGTCCACATACCTTTGGCCTTTGGCTGAGGTTCGCTCCCTTATGAAAATTTCTCATGACAGATATTTCTGAATGGCTGATCCGTAAGATGTGTACAGATAGAGGCTCTGAATTCAATGGCTGCATACTTGCTGGAGGGCATTGGCTCTGAATTTATTGAAGGCAGGTGTTCAATGGGATGACCAGGCATCTAGCAATTTCAGAAGGGGGTCAGCAATTATGTTATTTTTAATATTTCTTTAGCCCCTTCCCACCTCCCGGCCCTTTAAGAATTTTAAAAGCCGGGAGGAGGAGGCAGGCATTCGGGTCATATGTCTGCTGTGATTGGCTGTCACAGTGGTCACATGATCTGAAAGGTACAGATCGCAAGTGTGCTTCGGGAGCTTACTGATCCCTCATTTGGCCTGTTAGAGGAGAGCGTTCTCCTGCAAATAGCGTGAGAAAATACAATATTGTGGTTCTGAATATGTATTTCACCCCGGCCAATCGCTGAGATGTTTTATGCCAGCGATGGGAAAGGGATAAATGTTTGTGGAGACCCTCTAACCCCCACCCTGACCTTAAGATTAGCATAGACCATAGGCAGCCTCACGTGACCCAAATCCTCAAATCTCTGTGCAGATTGGGGGTATGCCACTGACCCTAGCCAGGGTAAAATATAGTAGAGGGCTGGATGTGGTCCATGAGCCATAGTTTGGAAACCCTTGCCCTAGGCATCTACTCACTAGTATTCTTCCAATGTTTATCTTCTTCACCCAGCTAATGTGACCCCAATGCTAATGGAAAGGAGCATAGGGGGGCAAACAAGGATGCTCTGCAGGCGCCCAACATCCTCCTTATCAACTGATGACATCATTGGTTGTTGGGATGCCCGCGGCTAGAAGGTCGTAATGGTGCCAAATGAAAACCTGTGGCTTAGTTTAACTAAAAGGCAGGCTTGATCCACCCACTGGCTGTGGCTGGTATACAAATTTTGGGCAATATTTAGGCATTTTTGCCAAGACATCCCTGAAAAAACCTGAAGGCACTTTGGTTGAAAGAAGGCTGGCCTAGAGCGCTGCAGCACTGGACGGAGCTCAGGGCTCGATGCCCGCAGAGTAAGCCCTTGTACACACGGGTCGGACATTCCGACAACCAAATCCGTCGGATTTTGTCCATCGTATTGTGTCCGAAACTGTTGCATACACGCGGTCGGACGAAGTTGTCAGAAAATCCGATCGTTCAGAACGTGATGACGTTATTTCGTTACGACGGGACTACGTTCAGGCTAGTAGCCAATAGCTTTGGTGTATGAATTTGATCTGAGCATGCGTGGCACTTTGTCCGATCGGAATTCTCTACACATGATCGGACAAAGTCCGATCGGATCATGTTGTCGGAAAATTTTATAGCCCAGCTGAAAAACTTGGTCCGTCTGATATTCCGACGGAAACAGTCCGATGGAGCCCACACACTGTCGGATTATCCGACAACACGGTACTATCGGACATTTTCGGTCGGAATGTCCGACCGTATGTACAAGGGGTAAGAGAGCTCACATGGAGACCAGTTGTTGCAGCAAGGTACAATAATGTGAGGGTATGTAGGAAGTATGACAGAGTTTGCATACACGGCCACGACAGGCTGAAGAAATGAACGGTACAGAAGATTTCCATGCACACAGTTGGTACCCACCAGCATCTGACAGCACTGCCCACCCCAAAGATGGCTGCGGAGGTCAGCCAGGGAAGCAGTATCCAATCAGACAGCTGCTCTCCTGATGGCCTCAGAGGAACATAGGTTCCCCCTTGTCCTCCTCTTTCTCTGCCTAAAGTGCCACCCCTAGGGTTGCCACTTTTTCTTCAAGCCAAACCCGAACACTTTAGCGGCGCACGGTAATTACATTTTTTTGGGTATATGCCAGGGGTCTCCAAACTTTCTAAACAAAGGGCCAGTTTACTGTCCTTCGGACTTTAGGGGGGCCAGACTGCGGCCATTGGGAGTAGAAAATGTCCCAATGCCAGTGTCAACAAATAATGCCCTATTGTTTGTTTCAATGGGAGTAACTGCGCCCCATCATTGGTCTCAGTGGGAGCAATTGCGCCCCATCATTGGTCTCAATGGGAGGAATAGTGCCCCATCATTGGTCTCAGTGGGAGGAATTGTGCCCCATCATTGGTCTCAGTGGGAGCAATTGCGCCCCATCATTGGTCTCAATGGGAGTAACTGCGCCCCATCATTGGTCTCAGTGGGAGCAATTGTGCCCCATCATTGGTCTCAATGGGAGGAATTGTGCCCCATCATTGGTCTCAGTGGGAGGAATTGTGCCCCATCATTGGTCTCAGTGGGAGCAATTGCGCCCCATCATTGGTCTCAATGGGAATAACTGCACCCCATCATTGGTCTCAGTGGGAGCAATTGCGCCCCATCATTGGTCTCAATGGGAGGAATTGTGCCCCATCATTGGTCTCAGTGGGAGGAATTGTGCCCCATCATTGGTCTCAATGGGAGGAATTGTGCCCCATCATTGGTCTCAGTGGGAGGAATTGTGCCCCATCATTGGTCTCAGTGGGAGGAATTGTGCCCCTTCATTGTTGTCATTGGCCCTCATAATAATGTAATTTGGAAGATGTGTACCCCATCATTAGTGTCAGTAGGGGGGAATCATGCTCCATTGTTGGTATCATTGGATGAAATAGTGCCCCAAGGGCTGAATAAAAGCAAGCAAAGGGCTTCTGTTTGTAGACCACTGCACTATAGGATTGTAACAGACCCGGGACACATTTAGGCACTCCAAAGAGAATAGTAATGCGGCACACATGGTGCCCCCTCTCCCTCCTGTGAGGCTCTATTCCGAGCCACATTCCTGTCTGAATAATGTGTCCGGGTTTCAGGTGGACTGAAACCCTGACACATGGTTCCAAATCTGGACTGTCCGGGTGAATCCTGGACAAGTGGCAACCCTAGCCACCCCCGCAGAGAAGAGAAGCCAAACTACACCTGCCTCCACGGCCCGGTTCTGGTGCATGGACCTTATGGGTCAGGGAGGTAGCCCATCCCATCGCCGAGATCCTGAGAAGTACACCTTCTGCTCATCAGTACAGACCAGGCAACGGAACCTTCATCGCCATTCTTTCATCTTGGCGGGTCGACCGTTCATGATCTTCGGCTGTCACCTTTGAAGTGCAGGAGACGGCATTTTCCATTTATAAAGAGCTTCTGCTTTGTCAGATGAGACATGTTTTTTGCCATGGGGCTGCGCAGGATCACACAGCGTTTGTATATTTCAGAAGGCGTAGTGTAAATAGGGTCTCCGAGATACCGGCACTATCAAGAGCATCCCACGTAAATATTTTTGTGTAGAACATGCATTAAAAACCTCCCCCCCACCCCCAGATCTCCGAAAAAAAAAAAAAAAACCTTTGTACTAAAAATAAACCACAGCCTTCGTCCAACCGCTGCCTCTCGCTCCTGACCGACACATGTTTCCAGTTGGAGGGGTGGACAAGAGACTTTTATTAATGCTACTTCTGATTGCAATTGTGCGATCGCAACTTTTTCTATTTTTATTTATTTTTACTTTTCTCTTCTAAGCGGGCCTCGTTTTTTTTAATTTTTTTTTTACTTTTCTCTTCTAAGCGGGCCTCGTTTTTTACTTTTGTCTTCTAAGCGGACCTCGTTTTTTTTTTTTTTTTTACTTTTCTCTTCTAAGCGGACCTCGTTTTTTTTTTATTTTATTTTTTTTACTTTTCTCTTCTAAGCGGGCCTTGTTTTTTTTTTTTGTTTTTTTTACTTTTCTCTTCAAAGCGGACCTCGTCTTTTTTTTATTTTTATTTTTTTACTTTTCTCTACTTAGCGGACCTTGTTTTTTTTTTTTTTTTTACTTTTCTCTTTTAAGCGGACCTCGTTTTTTTTTTTTTTTTTTTACTTTTCTCTTCTAAGCGGACCTCGTTTTTTTTTTTATTTTTTTTTTTTACTTTTCTCTTCTAAGCGGGCCTCGTCTTTTTTTTATTTTTTTTTTTTTTTACTTTTCTCTTCTAAGCGGACCTCGTTTTTTTTTTTTTTTTTTACTTTTCTCTTTTAAGCGGACCTCGTTTTGTTTTGTTTTTTTTTTTACTTTTCTCTTCTAAGTGGACCTCGTTTTTTTTTTTTTTTTACTTTTCTCTTCTAAGCGGACCTCGTTTTTTTTTACTTTTCTCTTCTAAGCGGACTTCGTCTTTTTTTTATTTATTTTTTTTTACTTTTCTCTTCTAAGCGGACCTCGTTTTTTTTTACTTTTCTCTTTTAAGCGGACCTCGTTTTTTTTTTTTTTTTTTTTTTTACTTTTCTCTTCTAAGCGGACCTCGTTTTTTTTTACTTTTCTCTTCTAAGCGGACCTCGTTTTTTTTTTACTTTTCTCTTCTAAGCGGACCTCGTTTTTTTTTACTTTTCTCTTCTAAGCGGACCTCGTTTTTTTTTACTTTTCTCTTCTAAGCGGGCCTCGTTTTTTTTTCCATGAACGGCTGCCAAACCTTAACGTTTTGATAAACCCCAATGTCCCCGCTTGTTTGTCTGAAAATACACCTGGACATCTGCCTGGCGAGTTAAAACCGCGAGCAAAGCGCAGATGTCTTTAACAAGTTTTTTTTTTGTTTTTGGAGAACGTGTAACACGCCTACAATTTATTGACCGGTCTGAGATGCTTATTGCCTGTGACACTTTAAATACCATTACAACAAAGTTTATTCTACAAAGTCCAAGTTTAAAAACTGGAATCGTCGTCGGAACAGCTGGGCTATTTGTTTATGCGATAGACTTCGCTAACCTTTTTTTTTTTTTTTGGCTTCTTGGAGATTCAAAAAAAAAAAAAAAAATGTCTGCTTGTCAGGCGATGCAAAGCAACATTGGCTAATAAGTCCCTGATGTAGTGGCTGTATCTACCCCCCCCCCCCCCTCCCCGCCGCCGCCGGTGGCACCGGGCTCCCGGTGGGCTTTCTCACACCTGACTTGGGGCTCCGCCTCCTATGAAGCTAAAGAACGACGTGTGCGCAGTTCATATGGGCTCCCTTCCCCGGGACGCTCGCCGCATTCCGAAGTTTGTTCCTCGCATGAAAGACTTTGTTTTAAATCATAATAATAAGCAGCCTGTAATCACATTATAGAACACATGGGGAACTTGCATAAGGCATGTGTTTTAGATTTGACATCCTGATTTATGGCTTGTGCTCGGCTTACACAGCTGCAGTCTCCTTTTCTCCTCCTAAGATGTTTTTTTTCGATCGTTGCCATTACCTTATCCCAAATCGATGCCGAAGAAATGTAAGAGCCACCAGGTGACAAGAGACCCGGGGCCGCGGCCGGTTTGGATCTTGTTTTTTTATGGACGTCAGGAAGAGGTTTCCGAATGAGCTTTTTGGCATCGGGTCGTGTCCGTCATGCGAGGGGCCGACTACAGGTTGCTTGAACCAGCAACCCGCCAGGCGGTTACTGGAGCTGAAAAGTATGGTGGGGTTAAAGGGTCAGTCCACCCAAAAGTGTTATTTTAGATATAAGTGAAACCCGGTGGGCTGAACTGCTCTTGGCTTTTTAGATGTCTTGGAAACTCCAACAGCGAGATCTCCCGGCCATCGTTTCTCATTCAGTTTCTTTCCATATGGGAATTTGGGGTATTTCCACCCAACATTTGTGCGGACTAAGCAGCAGCACATGGGCTCTCTGGGACTATGTGATCTGTTTCTAGTCAGGTGCTGGAGACCCCTCCATCTTTATTTGACATTGTTTACTTCTAGGGAAGGTGAGAAATGGGAGGCATTGTTCTTGATGTTATTACCATGTTTCTGGTTTGTAATTGTAGCAACCTTCTGATACCCCCAAAGCAGAATAGCAACCCCAAAGGCCAAGGGCAGGCTAACACTTCACCCCAGGGCTGAGTCCATGGCTACAAAGGGGGGGGGGGGGACCGAGAAAGAACATTGGGCGCTTGTTATTGCAGAACAATTAAGGAGGGTTAGGGGTCCCGGATACCATAGCAGATCACTTACAGACTCTCCAGATGCAGACCAGTGTCCAGCTTCACAGTGTCAGAACCTTTAAGCCAGGGGTCTCAAACTGGTGGCCCTCCAGCTGTTGCAAAACTACAAGTCCCATGAGGCATCGCAAGGCTGACAGTTACAAGCATGACTCCCAAAGGCAGAGGCATGATGGGACTTGTAGTTTTGCAGCAGCTGGAGGGCCGCCTGATTGAGACCCCCTGCTTTAAGCTGACCCAGCAACACTGTAAGCATTTCCAAATTTCAGTGCGTCCTCCAAGTGAGTCACTGGGCTCTTCTGTGAGACTGGCCTTCTGCTCTCTCCAGCAAGGGGCCTCGCCTGGGTCTTCTCCTTGGCCAGCTTCCTCTAGACCAGGCAGGACAGCTTCAGCACACGTTAGGCCCCCAAACAGACTATTGGGCCAAACAGCAGAGCTCCATCCAGCAGCCCCCAGGTCCTTCTCCATCCTAGATCCCCCCCCAGAGGTTCTCCCCCCAGTCTATAGATTGCATTCAGATTTTTGCTACCCAAATGAATTATTTTACATTTTTCTACATTGACCCTCATTTGCCATGTAGTTGCCCCTCCCCCCATTCATTTGTTCAGATCTTTTTGTAAGGTTTCCACATCCTGCGGAGAAGTTATTGCCCTGCTTAGCTTAGTATTGTCCGCAAATACAGAGATTGGACTGTTTACCCCACCCCCATCCTCCAGGTCGTTTATGAACAAATTAAATAGGATTGGTCCCAGCACAGAACCCTGGGGAACCCCACTACCCACCCCGACCAATCCGAGTACTCCCAATTTATGACCACCCTCTGAACTCTCCCTTGTAGCCAGTTTTCAATCCATGTACTCACCCCTATGGTCCATGCCAACTGACCTTATTTTGTACAGTAAACGTGGGGAACTGTGTCAAATGCTTTTGCAAAATCCAGATACACCACATCCACGGGCCTCTCTTTATCTAGATACACCACGTCTACGGGCCTTCCTTTATCTAGATACACCACGTCTACGGGCCTTCCTTTATCCAGATACACCACGTCTACAGGCCTTCCTTTATACAGATACACCACGTCTACGGGCCTTCCTTTATCCAGATACACCACGTCTACAGGCCTTCCTTTATACAGATACACCACGTCTACGGGCCTTCCTTTATACAGATACACCACGTCTACGGGCCTTCCTTTATCGATACACCACGTCTACGGGCCTTCCTTTATCCAGATACACCACGTCTACGGGCCTTCCTTTATCGAGATACACCACGTCTACGGACCTTCCTTCATCCAGATACACCACGTCTACGGGCCTTCCTTTATACAGATACACCACGTCTACAGGCCTTCCTTTATACAGATACACCACGTCTACGGGCCTTCCTTTATCCAGATACACCACGTCTACGGGCCTTCCTTTATCCAGAGACACCACGTCTACGGGCCTTCCTTTATCTAGATACACCACATCTACGAGCCTTCCTTTATCTAGATACACCACGTCTACAGGCCTTCCTTTATCGATACACCACGTCTACGGGCCTTCCTTTATACAGATACACCACGTCTACAGGCCTTCCTTTATACAGATACACCACGTCTACGGGCCTTCCTTTATCCAGATACACCACGTCTACGGGCCTTCCTTTATCCAGAGACACCACGTCTACGGGCCTTCCTTTATCTAGATACACCACGTCTACGGGCCTTCCTTTATACTGATAAACCACATCTACGGACCTTCCTTTATCTAGATACACCACGTCTACGGGCCTTCCTTTATCTAGATACACCACGTCTACGGGCCTTCCTTTATACTGATAAACCACATCTACGGGCCTTCCTTTATCTAGATGGCAACTCAACTCCTCATAGAATGTTTGTAGGCTGGGTTGGCAAGACCGATTCTTCATGGATCCATGCTGATTACTGCTAATGATACCGTTCTCATTACTAAAATCTTGTATAAAGTCCCTTATCATCCCCTCCAAGAGTTTACATACTATTGATGTTAGGCTAACTGGTCTGTAATTCCCAGGGATATATTTTGGGCCTTTTTTAAATATTGGTGCTACACTTTTCTCCAATCAGCTGGTCCTCTGTTAACCATGGAGGTGCTTCCTGTGATGTGCCATGAGGATAAACACTGCAGTTTTGGTTACTGAAGCCCCCCAATTCCCTCGTGAAGACTGAGGAGAAGAATAAATTCAATACCTTCACCATCTCCCCATCCTTTATAAACAGATGTCCTCGCTTTTTTACATACTTAACCACTTCCCAACCGGCGCACGCCGATATACGTCGGCAGAATGGCATGGGCAGGCATATTGGCGTACAGGTACGTCCATTTTTATATGCCGCCCTTCCATCGCGTGCGCGCCGCCGGCAGCGCACTTGCGTGCCGGTCGGGACCCCCGTGAGTCCGGTCGCGGGTCCCGTGGACTCGATCCCCGCGAGCATTCCCGCGATCGTCTCACGGGGAGACTGAACGAGGAGATGCCATTGTAAACAGCATCTCCCCATTCTGCCTAACAAAAAGTGATGCTGATCTCTGCTCCATGTGATTGGAGCAGAGATCAGTGTTCACTAACACAAAGCCCAACCCCCCACAGTTAGTAACACGCCCCTAGGAACACTTAACTCCTACACTGCCACCATTCCCACAAAATCCAAATCCTCCTCGTACAACAGTATCTCTAGTTCACCCATCTTGTCCGGCATTGGTGAACATGCCACATAATTTAGAACGGTTGCATATTATCCTCTTATTGGGTGTTCAGAGAATGTAACTAGAATTTGCTACTATACTTACCTTGGGTTTATGTGCTTTAGTCAACCTACCACTAATGCCCCCAATTCTACCCTCAGGAATATGTTCCGCACTGACTATCTCTACCTCTGCCCCCCCCTTACATAGTTTAAAAACTCCTCTAACTTTTTGGCCATCTTTACTCCCAGCTGATCTGCACCCTCCTCATTTAGGTGCAGTCCGTCCCTTCTATAGTACTGGTTATCGACTGAGAATCAGTCTGAGCTAACCACAGCCCAGCCAAAAACTAAATTGACATAGTAGCTATGTTTAGGATAAGGGGGCTTCATAATATCCAAGTGGTGCCAAGCAATGAGCACCTTCTGTACTGTCTGACCAGCACTGAGACATGAGGAATACTTATTTTATTTCCTTTTGAGTACCATTACTAGAAGTGAAGAGGAGATATTGGTGGTTTTACCCACGTTGTATATTATGAACCTTATGAGTTCAGAGTATGGAGAATTCCACGGGGAATTTTGACCCAGCGGTCCTTAGATATACCTCTGTGGTAACTATCTGCCTATCATATCATGCAAAAATGCTTGGATAAATGAGACTTTCTAGTGGTATTATATCCCTGAGGAAGATACTAAAGTTCCAAACGGTTTGCATGCCCACTCCATGGATAGAACCAACAATCAAATTCTCTTGGGTTATATGGTCTACAACTAGTTACTGGGAATACCACTTTCATCCAAACATATGATATGTTATTCTCTCCATGTATTGTAGCTTTTCTATTGTTTTTTGTTGTAAACAATATTACCCCTTTGGGTTATTGGAGAAGACCTGGCTTGTCACCGGTGTTCCAGTTCATCCAGGGGGGGCACAGTTATGCTGAAACAGAAAAGGGTCTTCATCAAACTGTTACCACCAAGGAAGAGCACAATTGTCTACGACATCTTTGTATGGTGTAGTATTAACAGGGCCCTTCACTGGAAACACTTGAACTAATTTGAAGGGGGTCCACATACTTTGGCCCATATAGGTAGGTGTGATGGTCAAGTGTCCACATGGCATTCCTAGAGTACACAGAGGGGGCACAGTCATGACAAAATGGAAAGGGATCTTCCCGATACCACAAGGGTGGAAGAGCACATTTGTCTACAATGTCTTTATATGATATCATATTAACAGTACTGTTCCCTGGGAAATCTTAAACTCATTGGAAAGAGGGTTCACATACTTTAGGCCATATAAAGGGTTTGGACAAAATTGTGAAAGCAACAACAAAATTGTTACCTAATATGGTGTTGGACACACAAAAGAACGTTACATCACTTCCGCTTTCAACGTGAAAACATGTCGTCACTTTCACACCTGAAAATCGTGTAGTGTTTCCATATTTTTCCCAACCCCTGTAGGTAGGTGCGCAGGTCAGGTGTCCACATGCTGTTCCTGGAGTACAGAGGGACACAGTCATGCTGAAACGGAAAGGGATCTTCCCGAAAACCCCAAGATTGGGAGAGCACATTTGTCTACAATGTGTTTGTATGATAGGAGTATTAATAGGACCCTTCTCTGGAAACACTTGAACTCATTTGAAGAGGGTCCACATACTTTAGGCCAGGGGTAGGCAACCTCGGCCCTCCAGCTGTGGTAAAACTTCTCACAGGCATGACTCCTAGAGCCAGAGGCATGATGGGATTTGTAGTTTCACCACAGCCGGAGTGCCGAGGTTGCCTACCCCTGCTTTAGGCCATGTACAGTAGGTAGGTCTGATGGTCATGCGACCACATGAGGTTCCTGGAGTACAAAGGGACACAGTGATTCTGAAACGCAAAGGGATCTTCCCGAAACCACAAGATTGGAAGAGCATATTTGTCCAAATGTTTTTGACCACAGCCGGAGTGCCGAGGTTGCCTACTCCTGCTTTAGGCCATGTACAGTAGGTAGTTCTGATGGTCATGCGACCACATGAGGTTCCTGGAGTACAAAGGGACACAGTCATTCTGAAACGGAAAGGGATCTTCCCGAAAACCCCAAGATTGGGAGAGCACATTTGTCTACAATGTGTTTGTATGATAGGAGTATTAATAGGACCCTTCTCTGGAAACACTTGAACTCATTTGAAGAGGGTCCACATACTTTAGGCCAGGGGTAGGCAACCTCGGCCCTCCAGCTGTGGTAAAACTTCTCACAGGCATGACTCCTAGAGCCAGAGGCATGATGGGATTTGTAGTTTCACCACAGCCGGAGTGCCGAGGTTGCCTACCCCTGCTTTAGGCCAAGTACAGTAGGTAGGTCTGATGGTCATGTGACCACATGAGGTTCCTGGAGTACAAAGGGACACAGTCATTCTGAAACGCAAAGGGATCTTCCCGAAACCACAAGCTTGGAAGAGCATATTTGTCCAAGTGTTTTTGACCACAGCCGGAGTGCCGAGGTTGCCTACTCTTGCTTTAGGCCATGTACAGTAGGTAGGTCTGATGGTCATGCGACCACATGAGGTTCCTGGAGTACAAAGGGACACAGTCATTCTGAAACGCAAAGGGATCTTCCCGAAACCACAAGCTTGGAAGAGCATATTTGTCCAAGTGTTTTTGACCACAGCCGGAGTGCCGAGGTTGCCTACTCTTGCTTTAGGCCATGTACAGTAGGTAGGTCTGATGGTCATGCGACCACATGAGGTTCCTGGAGTACAAAGGGACACAGTCATTCTGAAACGCAAAGGGATCTTCCCGAAAACCACAAGATTGGAAGAGCATATTTGTCCAAATGTTTTTGACCACAGCCGGAGTGCCGAGGTTGCCTACCCCTGCTTTAGGCCTTATACGGTAGGTAGGTGTGATGGTCAGGTGACCACATGAGGTTCCTGGAGTACAAAGGGACACAGTCATTCTGAAACGCAAAGGGATCTTCCCGAAACCACAAGATTGGAAGAGCACATTTGTGCAAATGTTTTTGAATGATGGAGTATTGATAGAATGCTTCACTAGAAACACCCAAACTCAATTTTGGGTGATGTCCACATACTTTTGCCCATGCAAAATATTTTGAGACAGCGTTTTTTTAAAAATTTTTATGGACATGCCCTTTAAGAAACCTAATAACGCAAAGAGTTTTCCTTCGCTATTTGCCGTTCATGAGCTACAGACACTGTGTAAGAATTACTGTACAACACAGAAAAACAATTAGGTCAAAGAAATATGGATTAAGTTAAGAACCCTGGAATAATACATTTGCCACGGTTCCCAACATACGGGAAGCTGGTGGGGATGGCTGTCTGGCTTTTCGAGTTCCATTAGGCCAACCTTCTAGCCCACTCAATCACATTTTCCAGGAAGACAACGCAGTGAGGAATAAAAGAGCTCGAATGTATAACATCCTTGTACTGCGTTAATAACGTGGGGTTGTTTGTAACGAGATCCTCAAAGTGGTGAGAACCTAGGCGGTCTTCATCACCAGGGGAAGGATATTGGTGTAATTATCCCCCCCCCCCGCCCCAGCTAAGCAATGTTTCATAGAAGAGTAAGAGTCTTGCGGAAAGGGGTCTGCTAGATGTGTAATCATAGATGCACTTAATGCCGGTTGCCAAATTGTGTAAAATGAATTAGCTGGTCAAACAAACAACCATGGTTTCAGGACGGAGAAGAATCTTTCTCTGGCGGGATGGTGGGAGACGACCAGCGAGATGAAATGGAGAGTCAATGAGTGTTGAGGTTTTCGCAGATGTTTCGTTTGTTTTGAGGTTTTGTTAATCTTCATGCGGTACAAATCACCGAATCACCAAATTAACGTTAGCTTGATGAGGCCCTAAAAAGCGCCCCGCTACCTGCGTCAGTGTTCAAATGAGTCCCTACGTTTCTGGGGGAACCCTTTTGGGTCTTAGGCCCGATAGGGTTCCTCAAACTTCCTCAAAACAGGCTCGTTCCTCAAAAGTGCATCTCTGACTCGGAGAGCGGCGCCAACCGGGAATATTTTTGTATGTGGTGGATGATGTGCGTTATCTTTTCCAGACCCCTGCACTCTGTTACTTACTCCTGACACCTGCACTTTGCATTACGTATTACTGGCCTCTAAACTCTGCAAAGCGTATTCACTAACCCTCAGCTTTTTGTTACTCACTCCTGAGCCCTGAACTCCACATGACTGATCCCTGCACTCTGTTTATCTTACTACCAATCTCTGAACTCATTACATACTACTGACCCCCGCACTCTGCATTATGTCTTACTGACCACAACAATCTGCGTAACTTACTCCTGACCCTGAACTTTGTGTGCTTATGACCTCTGAAGTCTGCATGACATTACTGACCTCTAAGCTCTGAACTGCTTACTCCTGACCCCTGTACTCTGTGTAATGTACTACTGACCTCTAAACTCTGCCTAACTTACTCCTGACCAGTCAACTCTGCGTTACTTACCTCTAACTCTTGAAATCTGCTGATCCCTGCACTCTGCATTACTTACTACTCACCCCTGTACTCTACGTTATTTACTACTGACCCCTATTCTCTACATTAGTAACTACTGATCCCTGTACTCTGCATTACTTACTACTCACCCCTGTACTCTGCATTACTTACTACTGACCCCTGTACTCTGCATTACTTACTACTGATCCCTGTACTCTGCATTACTTACTACTGATCCCTGTACTCTGTATTACCGTCTACTGACCCCTGTACTCTGCATTACTTACTACTGACCCCTGTACTCTGCATTACTTACTACTGACCCCTGTACTCTGCATTACTTACTACTGACCCCTGTACTCTGCATTACTTACTACTGACCCCTGTACTCTGCATTACTTACTACTGACCCCTGTACTCTGCATTACTTACTACTGATCCCTGTACTCTGCATTACTTACTACTGATCCCTGTACTCTGCATTACTTACTACTGATCCCTGTACTCTGTATTACCGTCTACTGACCCCTGTACTCTGCATTACTTACTACTGACCCCTGTACTCTGCATTACTTACTACTGATCCCTGTACTCTGCATTACTTACTACTGACCCCTGTACTCTGCATTACTTACTACTGACCCCTGTACTCTGCATTACTTACTACTGATCCCTGTACTCTGCATTACTTACTACTGACCCCTGTACTCTGCATTAATTACTACTGATCCCTGTACTCTGCATTACATTCTCATGACCTCTGACCAAACATGCTTGGGACAAACATATATCTATAAGGCAAAAAAATTATAAAAAAAAAAAATACAAAAACATTTATAAATTTTAAAGAATTGGGGAGGCTCAATAGACCACTTGGTCTTTTTTTATGCCATAACGTTTCTATGAACTACATCTTAATTAGTACTGAACTCTGAATGATCTCTGTGTTACATACTACTGACCCCTGCACTCTGCGTCACTTACTCCTGACCCCTGCATGTTGTGTTAAAAGCTACTGACCTTTGAACCTTTTGTTTAACTGCCAGCTTTCCGCCATGCAGTCCAGCAACTGACTAAAAACAACGCACTCTCTGTGCGGCTGATATCTTCATTGTACCTTTTTGAGCTTCGCTCATTCTGAACTTTTAGTACCACAGATTTCTTGCGTGTTTTTGTTTGGCGCATTTGGGGCGCCATTAACAATGAATGGCTTTGTAAGCGTAACAAGTGTTTTTTTTTTGCGTGTGTCACGTAAGTTGCACACACCAGTGTGAATGGGGACTTACAGGAGGTGAACTTTGAAATACCACAAAACTGGTAACCGGCCATGAAGAAGGCATTGACAGCCTCCCTCCGGTATCCCCAGTGAATGGACTCAAATCCCTTCCCCAAACGTTGTGGCCAGCGTAAAATCAAAAAGCTTTTCAGGGCAGTCATTGAACTTTAATGAAGAGGGGCAAGTTCATGGAATCAAAAAAAGTTGTCCTTGTTTTATCAGGACTTTATGAAGGCAACAAAGCTGTGATTGTACAAAAAAATAAAATAAAAATGATGATGATGGCATCTCTGACTGCCAGTACAGCCAAGCCCTGGTCATTGGCATTGATCACTATCCTCGTAAAGTGATCACTTCTGTGCGCAAGAAGAGAATTACCAAGTCTTCTGTGAAGGTGTACAACTACAATGTGAGGAGCCAGGTCTGAACCCATGACCTTGAGGGCTTCTGGCGGTGGCTCTTTTTTCCGAGCCACCTGAGATGCTGGACAGCTGCCTACCCAATTGCTTAGACAACCTTGCCTCATGTCTTGTTTCTCTTGAACTTTGAACTCTTTGCTCCTCCCATGACCTTTCTATTTAAGCCAAGCCATTGTCAGACAGCCAATATCTCACTCTTGTCACTCCTGCTGTCGTCCCTTTCATTGTTACCAACCTTTGGCTTGCTCCTCCACTACGCTTCTGCTTGATCACGACCTGCAACCTCTTGTTACCAACCTTTAGTTCGTTCCTCTACTACGCTTCTGCTTAAGGCCAACCTGTGACCACTCGTTACCGGCCTTTAGACTTTTTTTTCGACTGCGCTTCTCCTTGATCCCAACCTGCAACCTCTTGTCACTGACCTTTAACTTTTTTACTGACTACGCTTCTGCTTGATTCCAACCTGCAACCTCTTGTTACCAACCTTTAGATTGTTCCTCGACTACGCTTCTGCTCGATCACAACCTGCAACCTTTTGTTACCAACCTTTAGTTTGTTTCTCGACTACGATTCTGCTTGATCCCAACCTGCAACCACTCGTTACCGGCCTTTAGCTTGTTTTTCGACTACGCTTCTCCTTGATCCCAAACTGCAACCTCTTGTCACTGAACTTTAACTTTTTAACTGGCTACGCCTCTGCTTGATCCCAACCTGCAAACTCTTTTTACAGACCTTTAGATTGTTTTTCGACTACGATTCTGCTTGATCCCAACCTGCGACCACTTGTTATGGACTTTTGGCTTGTTTATCGACTACACTTCTGCTTGATCCCAACCTGCAAACTCTTGTTACCAACCTTTAGATTGTTTCTCGACTATGCTTCTGCTTAATCCCAACCTGCGACCACTTGTTACTGACTTTTGGCTTGTTTACTGACTACACTTCTGCTTGATCCTTACCTGCTATATCTGCTGCTGGACCCCGGCCTGCTCACCTCCTTGTGGGGCGATCCTGAGGACCATGACTTTGAACAAACTCACAACAAAACCCATCTCCCCTATCAGGAGCTCTGGTGAACACCAGTTAGTGCTTAGACCCTGCACATTGGATGAGGCTTCATAACCTGCTTGTGTACTGATGCAGCTGGTCAGTGGGAGCCTCTTTACTGCTATAGCTACTGGTCTCTGAGCCTGACATCTGACCGTGACAAGTGCCGGGACAAGGTCATCCAGCGTCCAGGGCAAAGATGCCAAACTGCGCCCCCCTTTCCCTTAGGGTTAGGGTCAGGGTGCCCCCTACCCCTGCAATAAACCATTGCGCCAGGGGCAGCCGCCCCTCCTGCCCACCCCTTGTCCCGGCCCTGTGTAACATACACCAACCACCTCATGCCAACCAGATACTTGGTTTATATCCCTCTTGAAAAAGGCATGGTGAACAAGGGTGTTTTCAGGGACCCAGCTGACGGAAACAGAAGGGAAGCCAAAGGCAGGCAAAAACAAGTGGTTCTTACATAATCTGAGGTTCTAGAGCTTTGTTCATTTGGTATACCACTAAACTTTTTGAAAAAGTAAAAAAAAAAAAAAAAAATACATAAGCTTCAGCCGGTAAAGAGAGACCGCATTCTCTGAGCCACTGGGTGGTCCCTGCCCCGCCTCCCGCTACATACCTGAACTTCATCTGAACTCTGTGCGCTGCCTAAACCCCAAAACCTAAGAATAATTGAACTTGGGTCTATGATCGGGAACCTGCACCAGACTCTATTTTCACTCCTTTTCGTCCTTTTTTTTTCCCCCCTCTCCTCTGTAATTCGTTGTGATGTACTCTGGCGGTGGAAGCCAAGAACACATCTAATTCTTGGGCGTGCAGCATTTGAGAACAGATGAAGCCATGCTGTTTGCTACAGTTAATGACTTCTCTGTCCTGTTAGTAATCTGTACTCTACATCTTGCCCATGAATGACGCCTCCTTCTGGTATAAAAAATAAATAAAAAATACATTTAAAAAAAAATGTTTGAACTGAAATGCCGTAATGACTAATATCAGTGGAAATACTGAAACGTGCCGCCCGAGGCCTTCTGTCATATATGATGTGTAGTAGACCAGAGGCATCGAAGAACTCAACACATTGCTCACTCGTTTCACGGTTGTGTTTGGCAGCGCGGTGTCCGCATAGAGGTCACGGGGAGATTTCTGGGAGGACCCACTTGAAGACTTCAATCCAGGGATACAATTTAGGTTCAGTAACTGCAAAATCTAAAAGGGAAACGAACGTTTTTTTCTTTTTTTTTTTCTTTATACATGGTAGAGTGATCATTGCACTAAAAATAATTTTATCATTAAGGCTTGGTTAGAAACATAGAAAAGTGACAGCGGAAAATAACCAAGTGGTCCATCGAGTCTGCCCATTTTTTTTTTGTGTGTTAGGGTTTTTTTTTTATTTTTCATTTATTTTTAATTTTTATTTTTTGTTTTTTGAGTATTCACTTCCGCTCCATGCCTTTGACACTTCTTTATATGTAGAAACCGATACTTTTTGCTACAATATTAGTTAGAACCCTCAAACATTATTTATATATATATATATATATATATATATATATATATATATATATATATATATATATATATATATATATATATATATTATATATATATATATTTTTTTTTTTTAAGCGGAGGCCCTAGAGAATAAATTTGGTAGACAACGCAATTTTTTTTTTCCGCCACGTGGTTTGAACGTAACTGTCCAGCACCTAGCTTTGGTGCCTCCATCAAGATATAGCTTCCTCCAGTCTAGACCCAGGAAACGGGTATTTTAGCTTAGCACCCAAGACTAGACGGCACGAGCTTAGATGAAAACTGGAACTCACTTAATTGAAAACCCACATAGAATATATAGCACAGAAGATCAGGTTGCCTGATCACATTACCCTAACAACTGTAAACAGGAACTTAACCACTTGCCGACCAGCGCACGACGATGTACGTCGACAGAATGGCACGGGCAGGCAAATGGGCGTACATGTACGTCCCTTTAAATTTGCCGCCCTGCCATCGGGAGCTCGCTGCCGGCGGCGCGCTCCCACGCTGGTCGGGACCCCCGTGAGTCCGGTCGTGGGACCCGCAAACTCGATCGCCGCGGGCATCCCCGCGATCATCTCACGGAGCGGCCAAATGAAGAAATGCCGTTGTAAACAGCATTTCTCCATTCTGCCTAGCAACTAGTGACGCTGATCTCTGCTCCATGTGATCAGTGTCTACTAAATGAAAGCCCAACCCCCCCACAGTTAGTAACACACCCCTAGGAACACTTAACCCCTACACTGCCACCCACTGGTTAACCCCTTCACTGCCAGTGTCATTTACACAGGAATCAGTGCATTTATATAGCAGTGATTACTGTATAAATGACAATGGTCCCAAAAATGTGTCAAAAATGTCCGATGTGTCCCCCACAATGTCGCAGTCACAATAAAAATCGCTGATCGCCGCCATTACTAGTAAAAAAAAAAATAATAAAAAATTATTAATAAAAATGCTATAAAACTATCCCCTATTTTGTAAACACTATAACTTTTGCGCAAACCAATCAATAACCAAAAATATGTAGAAGAATACGTATCGGCCTAAACTGAGGGAAAAAAATGTTTTTTTATATATTTTTGGGGGATATTTATTATAACAAAAAGTAAAAAATAATGCGTTTTTTTCAAAATTGTCGCTCTATTTTTGTTTATAGCGCAAAAAATAAAAATCGCAGGGGTGATCAAATACCACCAAAAGAAAGCTCTATTTGTGGGGGAAAAAAAATGACGTCAATTTTGTTTGGGAGCCACGTCGCACGACCGCGCAATTGTCAGTTAAAGCGACGCAGTGCCGAATCGCAAAAAGTGGTCTGGTCTTTGACCAGCAAATTGGTCCGGTCTGAAAGTGCTTAATTAACATATAACACTTGCGGTGTTTGGAGGAAGAAAAATGCTGACTATGACCCTAAGAACACCATCCCTACAGTCACACACGGAGGGGGGAACATGAACACCATCCCTACAGTCACACACGGAGGGGGGAACATGAACACCATCCCTACAGTCACACACGGAGGGGGGAACATGGTGCTTTGGGGCTGCTTCTCTGCTAAAGGTACAGGCTGACTTTGCTGCATTGAGGAGCCAATGGACGGGGCCATGTATTGTAAAATCCTGTATGAGAACCTTCTTCCCTCAGCCAGAACACTGAAGATGGGTCATGGATGGGTCTTCCAGCATGACGATGATCCAAAACATACCTCCAAGGCAACAAAGGAGTGTCTCAAGAAGAAGCACATGAAGGTCACGGAGTGGCCTAGCCAGTCTCCAGACCTTAATCCTATAGAAAATTTATGGAGGGAGCTGAAACTTCGAGTTGCCAAGCCAGAATCTTAAGGATTTAGAGAAGATCTGTAGAGAAGAGAGGACCAAAATCCCTCCTGAGATGTGTGCAGACCTGGTCACCAACTACAAGAAACGTCTGACCTCTGTGATCGCCAACAAGGGTTTCTCCACCAACTACTAAGTCATGCTTTGCTTGGGGGATCAAATACTTATTTTACTCACCGAACTGCAACTCCATTTATAACATTTGTATCATGTGTTCTTTCTGGATTTTTGGTTGATATTCTGTCTCTGACATATAAAATACACCTATGATAAAAATTATAGACCCTTCATTTCTCTGTAAGTGGGCAAAACTTACACAATCTGCATGGGAGCCAAACAGCATTTTCCCCACTGTAGCTAAGCAACAGCCAACATAAACATTAAGCTAATTAAACACCTAGGTGACTCGGTGTCCACCCAGACCATTACGGCACCAAGCCCACAACCCTGGGTACAAAGTACATTACACATATAAGCATAAGCAACCCACATTGGTCATCAGACAGACAGAAACAATAGGTGACTCAATTAACAATGGGAATGCACACATAGGGGGCACACATAGGGGGCACACAATGGGAGACACGTACTTGACAATAAAAAATATAACACCTTACTAAACAGACTATAGCAGGAGACCCCAGTATCGGGTTGGTTTGAGTTGATTACATTAACATCTGCTCGAGGATCTCACAGCAGTGTTAATTTTGTCGACTAAAACACTTTCGTCTACTAAATTAATACTATTTTAGTCTACTAAAATATTACTAAAACCAAAACAATTCAGATGACTAAAGTACTACTAAAACCAAAACGATTCAGGTGACTAAAATACGACTAAAACCAAAATGGCATGTTAGTCAAAAAGAATATGACTAAAACTAAATTAAAGTTTTAACATCAAAATTAACACTGGTCTGTACTGCATGTACAAACCTTAAAACTGTAAATAATAACATATTTGATTTTTCACTCCAGCCAGTATATAATGAGTTTGGAAACTATAGAGAAATGCTTAAATAATGCATTACAATTTGACTACACCCATTAGATTTTTAGACGACCAAAATGAGATTTAGTAAACTGAAATCTATTGGAGATTTAGTCGACTAAATATGACTAAAACTAAAACAGAAGACTAAATAGCGTTGAGGGGAAGGCTTGGTGGCACTATGGTATCTGGCACCTCATCCCTATTGAATTGAGATTGGCAGTAATAGGATGATTGGGATTATAACGGCGCCCACGACAAAGCATAGTACAAATAGTATTATTGATCACTGGTATCCATATACTGTATAAGAAGTGATCAATACTTGATGTTGTATCCCAACATGTTTCGCCAACATTGGCTTTTTCAGGGGATTTTCATATGGCTCTAGTGATAAAATCATATACATAAGTCAATGGTCATTCTTACAATTGCATATTATGATTCATTCATTTCAGAAGACTAAAATGGGACTAATGCCGCGTACACACCACCGGACTTTTCGCCAGGCTAGGTCCGACGGTCTTCCCGACGGACTTTCGGCAGAAGCCCGACGGACTTTTCTGAGCGAAACGGACTTGGCCACACACGACCGGACTAAGTCTTCATTGTACCTTTTTTTTGAGCTTTGCTCATTCTGAACTTTTAGTACCACAAATTTCTTGCGTGTTTTTGTTTGGCACATTTGGGCTGCCATTAACAATGAATGGCTTTGTAAGTGTAACAAGTGCTTTTTTACCTTACCTTTACTTACCTTACAGTAGGTGAACTCTGAAATACCACAAAACTGGTAACCAGCCATGAAGAAGGCATTGATGGCCTCCCTCCGGTATCCCTAGTGAATGGACTCAAATCCCTTCCCCAAACAATGACAATGGCCACAGCATAATATCAAAAAGCTTTTCTGGGCAGTCATTGAACTTTAATGAAGAGGGGCAAGTTCATGGAATCAAAAAAAGTTGTCCTTGTTTTATCAGGACTTTATGAAGGCGACAAAGCTGTGATTGTAAAAAAAACTTGGCTCCCGGATGCTAGACAATGGGGTGAGGCGTCGCTCATGATGATCCTCTGCTTGGTTTGTATCCCGGTTACTGGGCAATTGCACAATGGCTCCCAGCTCCTCCCAGAGGTTACTACCTGCCACCTTGCACTTTTCCAAACTTTCTTGTCAGCTGTGGGTACAAAGTTTGGCCACTTGCTCCCACCCCAGCTCTGGGATTGGTCCATCATGGTGCAGGAAGAGCCTTATTTAAAGATGGGCGGGGGGGGGGGGGGGGGATTTTTGAGACTTTAAAATGAATCACAATTAAGTGCCTCCATCCCTGGTTCAAGTAGACAAAAAAGAGAATTGTGGGGCTTTAAATGAGGCCTCACACGTGGAGACGCTGTATCTTACAGGAGCACTTCGCTTTTATGTATACACTAAGACCCTTTGGTGCTCACCACTTATGTTCATCATCCTGATACATTATGAAGATTGCCAACTTGTGGATGTTGTGTGTGTGTGTGTGTGTGTGCGCCGTGCAATCACGTGGCCCAAGACTACCTCAACTCCCGGGAGAGACAACCCATTGGCCCTGGCCCCCTATCCATCATACATCATGTTATTCCATCTCATATAACTTGTAGCATCCGCCCCTGAGGAAGTGTTGTTTTTTTTTTACACGAAACGTGTCAGTAACTCTGGATGTGTCTACATGCCTATCAAAAGAAAGACACCCTGTACTATATTTACAATGAATCATGTTCAAAATTCTATCATCACCTCTCATCATATTGCCGAATGCTGTCCTAGTGACGTGTACATACAGTGGTGTGAAAAAGTGTTTGCCCCCTTCCTCATTTCCTGTTCCTTTGCATGTTTGTCACACTTAAGTGTTTCGGAACATCAAACCAATTTAAACAATAGTCAAGGACAACACAAGTAAACACAAAATGCAATTTGTAAATGAAGGTGTTTATTATTAAAGGTGAAAAAAAATCCAAACCATCATGGCCCTGTGTGAAAAAGTGATTGCCCCCTAAACCTAATAACTGGTTGGGCCACCCTTAGCAGCAACAACTGCAACCAAGCGTTTGCGATAACGTGCAATGAGGCTTTCACAGCGTCCTGGAGGAATTTTGGCCCACTCATATTTGCAGAATTGTCCTAATTCAGTTACATTAGAGGGTTTTCGAGCATGAACGGCCTTTTTAAGGTCATACCACAACATCTCAATAGGATTCAGGTCAGGACTTTGGCTAGGCCACTCCAAAGTCTTCATTTTGTTTTTCTTCAGCCATTCGGTGGTGGACTTGCTGGTGTGTTTAGGATCATTGTCCTGCTGCAGAACCCAAGTTCCTTTCAGCTTGAGTACACGAACAGATGGTCGGACATTCTCCTTCAGGATCTCTTGGTAGACAGCAGAATTCATAGTTCCTTTTATCACGGCAAGTCTTCCAGGTCCTGAAGCAGCAAAACAGCCCCAGACCATCACACTACCACCACCATATTTTACTGTTGGTATAATGTTCTTTTTCTGAAATGCAGTGTTCCTTCTACGCCAGATATACTTGGACACACACCTTCCAAAGAGTTCCACTTTTGTCTCATCGGTCCACAGAATGTTGTCCCAAAAGTCTTGGGGATCATCAAGATGTGTTGTGGAGAAATTGAGACGAGCTTTGATGTTCTTTTTGCTCAGCAGTGGTTTTCTCCTTGGAACTCTGCCATGCAGGCCATTTTTGCCCAGTCTTTTCCTGATGGTGGAGGCATGAACGCTGACCTTAACTGAGGCAAGTGAGGCCTGCAGTTCCTTGGACGTTGTTGTGGGGTCTTTTGTGACCTCTTGGATGAGTCGTCGCTGCGCTCTTGGGGTAATTTTGGGCGGCCGGCCACTCCTGGGAAGGTTCACCACTGTTCCATGTCTTCGCCATTTGTGGATAATGGCTCTCACTGTGGTTCGCTGGATTCCCAAAGCTTTGGAAATGGCTTTATAACCCTTTCCAGACTGATAGATCTCAATTACTTTCTTTCTCAATTGTTCCTGAATTTCTTTGGGTCTCGGCATGATGTGTAGCTTTTAAGGATCTTCTGGTGGACCTTACTGTGTCAAGCAGCTCCTATTTAAGTGATGCCTTGATTGTGAACAGGTGTGGCAATAATCAGGCCTGGGTGTGGCTAGAGAAATTGAACTCAGGTGTGGACAACCACAGTTATAGTATGTTTTAACAAGGGGGCAATCACTTTTTCACACAGGGCCATGATGGTTTGGATTTTTTTTCACCTTTAATAATAAACACCTTCATTTACAAATTGCATTTTGTGTTTACTTGTGTTGTCCTTGACTATTGTTTAAATTGGTTTGATGTTCCGAAACACTTAAGTGTGACAAACATGCAAAGGAACAGGAAATGAGGAAGGGGGCAAACACTTTTTCACACCACTGTATATGTATTTATATAATTTACCAATATTATATAATTTACCAATATTCCTTCGTTATGATCGTGTACTGTCAAGCCGTTATGCATCATGTTCATATTGTGTGTGTGTGTGTGTATATGTATATACATATACATGAAATTACTTTTCTACCTGTTTCATACCAATGTCACCAATAAATTAGGTTTACAAACCATTTTACCTCCACAATTCGATAGCCTCATTTTCAGTCCCACAATTCCCTTTTTTTTGTTTACTTGAGCCTTATTTTAAGTGTCTCAACCTGTGCTGCATTTTGGATTCCTCTATTTCCTTTAGCTGCCCCCCCTACCGGTGCTAGGTTGTCCCAGGGCTCTGGTTGTAGGATGTTGCATACAGCCATGGGAGAAACAAAGTTGCCTAAATGAGAGACAAAATGGATCTACGTAACAGATACTTTAAGTCCGAGAGGTCTGAATGTTGACTTGGACTTAAATTGTTTTATCAGCGATTATTGATTTGATTGGTTGCTTTTTTTTTTAATTAATTTTATAATGACCTATGATATCATATTTATATGTTCTAGGTGATTGAATATTTTATGCAGTAATTTATTTCAGTAATTTCTTCTGTATATTTATTAACCTCTGATATGACGTTTAGGATGTGCGTTTTCCTGGGTTTTGGGTTGTTTTATTTGGAATTTAGGAGACGCACACAGTGTTAATTTTGTCGACTAAAACATTTTAGTCGACTAAATGAATATTATTTATTTATTATATGGGCGTATAGCTCCCTCTGTTGGTGTGCCAGGTGACCGGGGACCTATGCCGGGATCGAACGAGGGAGGTTTTAAAGAATTTAAATTTCAGGAGAAATTGTTCAACACAATGCAATTGGTAACTATATTGAAGAGTGTTCACTACCATTATAATTATTACTATTACTACTATATATAATTCTTTTTATTTTATTCTCTGGGGTTTACTTATGAATTTCAGTATATGTAAATTCTTCCACAGCGCTCCAATCCTCTGAAGAAGGCTCGGTGGGGTTGAAACGCGTCAACATTCATTTAATACTCCTGTTTTAGCGCTATAACATTGCATACTGTGTTTTATTCTCACTTGTGTTGATTGCCTTCATCTCTCCTGTACCACAGCTCATATCTTAACTGTTATTGCCATTCTTTGAGATTATCTCATTAATAAAGTTTAAACAATTTTAAATCATATAATATCATTTTTCTACTCATTTGCTGCCTAGAAAACCCCATATGGGGACATCTCCCTTTTTCTGATAATAGTCGGGATGTGCAGCACTCGTTTCTTTTCTCGTTTCTTATTTACAATAGCTATTGTAATTTCCTTTTAAATTTGGCTATTAGTGAACGTAACAAATACAAACGTATCCAAAGTTACAAATTACTCGAACTAACGCATGCCGTATCCAAACGAATGGAATGTAATGAATTACTAAATAATAAATAACAATAATAATAATAAAAAACTTTTTATTATTATAATTTATTATTAATTGTTCAGTTCCATTTGTTTAGATGCGGCATTCGTTATTTCAGATAATTAGTAATTTCGGATAAAAATTCGTATTTGTTACATTCACTAACAGCCAAATTTAAAAGAAATTACAATGCCTATAATTTAATAATTAGTTACTATTTCAGATTTTCTAATTTTCGGGTTTTCGAACTTCGAATTTCCAAATTTCCAAACTTTCTAATTTACAAATATACGAATGTAGGAATTTACAAATTTACGAATGTACAAATTTACCAATTTCTGAAAATACTAATTTTCTAAATTTACAAATATACGAATGTATGAATTTACCAATTTACAAATTTACAAATGTACGAATTTACAAATTTACGAATGTACGAACTGCGATCATAACGAATGACCCGAAAAACGAAAAAAAAAACAAAAAAACAAATGAAACGAAAACAAACAATTTTTTTGGCAGTGCACATGTCTAGCAGACATCATCTATTGACAGATAGGCTTATGACCCAGTATCATCTGGTAAGTGCATTTCCTAGGGGGATTGTGACACATGCAGTGCGGTGTGGAGGAGGTGATTGTTTTAAATGACTATCTGCAACGTTTTTTCTATGATGGACAATCCTACATTTCCATCTGCCTCATTTTATATATAAAGTGGACTTTATACTTATGAACTTTTAACAAATCCTAAAATGTTTGGATTATTTTAGCGCTGCTGATGTTATGGTATTTGTTGCTGTAACATATTTCTGCTGATGGAAGGAAAAAGATGGAAGACACATTTGGCAACTGCTCCGAATGGTATGTTTGTCCTGTAGCACCCTCTATCTTAGGTAGGTAGGTGCTAAGAGTAGTGTTTTTGTTTGGTACGGCCAGTGCGCGTAAATTTAAGCAGGCCTATGCTGTGAGCTAGGCCTGTTTGTTTTTGATCTGGGGGCAGGGGAGTGGTTTAGTGTAGCAGCAGGTGACCGACATGTGCCTCAGCTTTTGGGCGCCTCCTTTCTTTCCAGTGAGAAGGTTCTGGAAAAGAGGCAGGGCGGAGAGCTGGAGTGACATGGGGTGTATTTGGAAGCCCTGACCAATCCGCAACTAGGATTGGCAGGGGGCTGGCCTCCTATATATACCCATGGTCAGCCTGTTGTGGGAGGAGTTGTTGGGTGGAAGAACTGGAATGATGGAGTGTTAGGGTGTGGTGGACCCCCTTTCTGGGGGGGTATACTTCAGACCTAGAGCTCAGGAGCTGGGAGGGGGCCTTTCTTTACCCGGTCATTGAGAGGTGCCCTGGAACAGGAGCTGGACCCCCCTTTACATCACCCTCCACCCCGCACAGCAGTGTTCTCTGCCCCTCTCACATCACCAACCCCCCACAGCAGTGTTCTCTGCCCCTCTCACATCACCAACCCCCCACAGCAGTGTTCTCTGCCCCTCTCACATCACCAACCCCCCACAGCAGTGTTCTCTGCCCCTCTCACATCACCAACCCCCCACAGCAGTGTCCTCTGCCCCTCTCACATCACCACCCCTCCCACAGCAGTGTCCCCTTCCCCCTCACATCACCAACCCCCCCACAGCAGTGTCCTCTGCCCCTCTCACAGCACCACCCCCCCCCCACAGCAGTGTCCTCTGCATCTCTCACAGCACCCCCCCCCCCCCCACAGCAGTGTCCTCTGCCCCCTCACATCACCAACCCCCCCACAGCAGTGTCCTCTGCCCCTCTCACATCACCAACCCCCCACAGCAGTGTCCTCTGCCCCTCTCACATCACCAACCCCCCACAGCAGTGTCCCCTGCCCCCTCACATCACCAACCCCCCCACAGCAGTGTCCTCTGCCCCTCTCACAGCACCACCTCCCCCTCCACAGCAGTGTCCTCTGCCCCTCTCACATCACCAACCCCCCCACAGCAGCGTCCTCTGCCCCTCTGACATCACCACCCCCCCACAGCAGTGACCTCTGCCCCTCTCACACCACCCCCCCACAGCAGTGTCCTCTGCCCCTCTCACATCACCCCCCCATAGCAGTGTCCTCTCTCCCACAATAGTTCTTTCTGCCCCTTCACATCGCCCCCTTCACATCTCTCCCCCCCCCCCCCCACACACACAGTAGGGCTCTCTGCCCCTTTACATCACCCCTCCCACAATAGAGATCTCTTTCCCTTTACTTCACCCTTTCCCCCGCACAACAGTGCCCTCTGCCCCTCTCACATCACCCCCCCCCCCACAGCAGTGTCCTCTGCCCCTCTCACATCACCCCCCCCCCCCCCCACAGCAGTGTCCTCTGCCCCTCTCACATCACCCCCCCGCCTCTCTCACATCACCAACCCCCCACCGGAGGGTCCTCTGCCCCTTTCACATCACTAGCATCCCCCCCCCCCCCAGCAGTGTCCTCTGCCCCTCTCACATCAAAAAGCAGTGTCCTCTTCCCTCCCCCAATAGTTCGTTCTGCCCCCTTCACATCACCCCTCCCACAGTAGAGATCTCTTTCCCTTTTCTTCACCCTTCCCCCCACACAGCAGTGTCCTCTGCCCCTTTCAAATCACCCTCAAAGTAGTGTCCGCTGCCCTCTTACATCATTCCCCCCTTTACATTAACCGCTCAACAGCACTGGCCCCTATACCCCCCTCCCCCAACAGCAGTGCTCTCTGCCCCTTTACATCCCTCCCACACACTCACAAAATAGGGCTCTCTGTCTCTTTACATCCCCCCCCCCTCCACAGTAGAGATCTTTGACCCTTTACTTTACCCCCCAATAGTTCTTTCTGTTCTTTTACTTCACCCCCCCCCCAATAGTTCTTTCTGCCCCCTTCACATCCCCCACACACAGTAACGTGCCCTGCCCCTTTACATCACCCCCCCTGTAGTCCTTTTTGCCCCCTTGGTCCAGGTGGGACAGTGACTTGGTCCGAATATGGACCGCAGCCCACCATTTAGTGATGCCTGCAGTAGAGGAATCCAAGAACATGGACAAAGGTCAGCAATAAGAGCAGACAAAGAAGTCATGGGCACTCAGCAGGAAACGCTATCACAAGCACAGAGACACAGGCTCACGCACTTTAACAAGACGCCTCCTGCACCATTGACCTATCCCAAAGCTGGGGGGGGGGGGGGGGTGGGGGGAGGGGGGCTTTTGCCCAGACTCATTGCTGAGAAGGAATTCGAGGAAGGTGCAGGAAGGCAGCCATTAACCGTCCCATTGCCCAGCAAGTCAAGTGCTAGCTGAGAAGAGGTCAAGTGGCGCCACGTCCTGTTACCTAGCAACAGGGATGCAAGTTGCCACTGGAAGCCAGGAGCAGTCAGCGAGGGCTGCTGGTGGACAGGTAAGTACTCTATAAAGGTGGCCTCACAGGATGTCCTTGGAGTGATACCAAGGCCTACATGAGTAAAAGTCTGAGACGGTTTATAAAGCTTCCCTGCTCTCTCCAATATTAGCAAAATAAATAAGAAAAGAAAACCTTAGGCTGGAGTTCCCCTTTAAAAGCAGAGATATCCTTTAATAAACTTCTGTTTAAAGTTACAATCTCTTGTGCTGAGTAGAAGGAGGGTGGCGGGGAGCCAAGAACTAATGGTTAGTATTGGCACAAAGGAGCTAGTACGGCGTATTCTTCCTCTGGTTGGAAAAATATTTTAAGAATTCAATGTATAAATCTTGTTAAACACCTGCATCCCGAGAGCTTCCAAAATACTTCAGCAGGAATTCTCAGCGTCGGTTATCTACAGTATTTCATCTTTTTTTTCTCCCCTCTCATCTAAAATGTAGCTTTTATTGTTTTTGTGGTAAAACAATTCGTGATCTGATATCAGCCGAAGCGGATGTTCAAACATGTGTGCTGAGAGCTGAGAGACGTGTTCACACCAGGTGCAGTGCAGACACCATGGGGCATGGTCAGAAAGCAGCAAATGTTCCTTAAACCGCTCGCTAGCCATGAGTTTGTACGTTCTGCGGCCTTTATAAACCGCATCGGCCTTTGACATTTGGCCACTTGTTTGACCAATCGAAACAAATCCTTAAGTGGAAAATCAAGGTCAAGTCAACATGTCTACACTACATGGATACCCGACCATCACGCCTACTATATGGGCAACAGTATGGGTAGACCTGACCATCACACCTACTATATAGCCAACCATATGGAGACACCTGACCATCATACCTACTATATGGCCAACAGTATGAGGACACCTGACTTTCACACTTACTATATGGCCAACAGTATGGTGACACCTGACCATCACACCTACTATATGGCCAACAGAATGAGGACACCTGACCATCACACTTACTATACGGCCAACAGTATGGGGACACCTGACCATCACACCTACTATACGGCCAACAGAATGGGGACACCTGACCATCACACCTACTATATGGTCAACAGAATGGGGACACCTGACCATCACACTTACTATACGGCCAACAGTATGGGGACACCTGACCATCACACCTACTATACGGCCAACAGAATGGGGACACCTGACCATCACACCTACTATATGGTCAACAGAATGGGGACACCTGACCATCACACTTACTATACGGCCAACAGTATGGGGACACCTGACCATCACACCTACTATACGGCCAACAGAATGGGGACACCTGACCATCACACCTACTATATGGTCAACAGAATGGGGACACCTGACCATCACACTTACTATATAGCCAACAGTGTGGGGACACCTGACCAACACACCTACTATGCGGCCAACAGAATGGGGACACCTGACCATCACATTTACTATATGGCCAACAGTATGAGGACACCTGACTTTCACACTTACTATATGGCCAACAGTATGGTGACACCTGCCCATCACACCTACTATATGGCCAACAGTATGAGGACACCTGACTTTCACACCTACTATATAGCCAACAGAATGGGGACACCTGACCATCACACTTACTATACGGCCAACAGTATGGGGACACCTGACCATCACACCTACTATACGGCCAACAGAATGGGGACACCTGACCATCACACCTACTATATGGTCAACAGAATGGGGACACCTGACCATCACACTTACTATACGGCCAACAGTATGGGGACACCTGACCATCACACTTACTATACGGCCAACAGTATGGGGACACCTGACCATCACACCTACTATACAGCCAACAGTATGAGGACACCTGACTTTCACACTTACTATATGGTCAACAGTATGGGGACACCTGACCATCACAATTACTATACAGCCAACAGTATGCAGACACCTGACCTTCACACTTACTATATGGCCAACAGTAGGGATGAGCTTGGTGTTTGAGTCGAATTTTCGGTCTGTTCGAAAAGTTCTGGTGCAAATCGAACCGGGGAGTGTTTGGCTCATCCTTAGTCAACAGTATGAAGAAACCTGACCAACACATCTCCTTAATGGCCAACAGTATAAGAACTACTGACCATTACACCGATCAAATGGTCAACAGTATGAGAACACCTGACCATAATATCTATGTTTTGGCCAACAGTTTGATGACACCGGATCACCACATCTATATGGCCAACAGTATAAGGTCACCTGGCCATCACATCTACTGTATGGCCAACAGTAGGAGGACACCTAATCATAACATCTACTATATGGCCAACAGTATAAGGTCACCTGGCCATCACATCTACTGTATGGTCAAAAATGAGAAGACAGCTGACCATTACACCTATTATATGGTCAAAGTATGTGGATACCCGACCATCACAACTAAGATAAGGCCAAAGTATGAGTACTGATCATCACACCTACTATATGGCCAACAACATGAGGACACCTGATCATCACACCAACTATATGGCCAACAGTATGTGGACACCGGACCATAACAGCTATGGATTAAATACTTCTTATCTTCCTCTTTGCAATTGCTGGCATTGCTGGATGAGATCTGGAAACTTTCCAGGTATGCAATAAAGCCTTCCCTCTCACAATTCCCAGAATTACCAGGTGGGATCGAGGAAGTGCTCAGGTATGGCAGTAATGGCTTCTCACTTTTCACTTTGTAATTGCTGGCATTGCCGGGTGAGATCTGGAAAGATCCCAGGTATGGCCATAAAGGGTTTTTAATCTTCCTCCTCACAACCTCCTTTACACTGAGTTGTGTGTGCATAGCTCAGTTTCCATTTTCGCCATACAGGTGCTGAAATGAATGAAGTCCTGGGCACATGCACAGGACTTTAGTTATCCTGCGTTGGCCAATCATGACCTCCAACCCAGAAAAAGCCAGGGGGAATATGTTGGCCCTGGCAAAAGAACTTGGGTATTTGTGGACTTCAGACACCTTGGCTCTGGTGTGTCGGTGTGCAGAACTCAGGGTCCTTACAGCTCACTGGCCCCTGAGTTCTGCACACCGATACACAATCATAAATAAACTTCCTGAATGATGAAATGTAGTTGCAGCATTTTCCCTTTAAGATATCATAAAGGGATGAGGCCAGAGGCAGTCAACATCTTCCCCCAACCCCCGCAAATCTGGCTGTCAATGCCGTAATCAATTTATTTAGCATCTGATTGGTTGCTAGGAGCTACCCAGACGGTCCTCCTTTCAAATACCTTTGACATGCCAGGCCTGCTGTCAGTAGGACCTCAAAGACATCTCAATTTGCCAGCAAAAACCTCCAGGATCCTTCCCCTCCATTGGCGTACACACGGACTGGGTTACTATTTTTTATTTTTTTTCTCTATAAAACAATTACTCGGAGCTGCAGTGTGACTAAGGGGACCTGTATGTGACCCTCTCAACAGTGTTTAAAAAATATTTTCCAGAATGCAACATCTGGGACCCGGAGCAAACAAGCACTTTGGAAAGGGAGACTCGGCTGTTGGCCGTAAAAATTGTCCACCTACAGAGGTGGGTTCAGAAGGGAGAGGTTTTCAAGCTGTCAGCAGCGAGGCGACGCAGCCAAATCGGAAGTGCCAAGAGCCTCGGCGCTTCAAAGGAGCCACATTTTTTCCTCTGTTTTGTAGTTTTTAACCCAATCCGTATTGGGGGGGGGGGGTTGTTTTCTGAACTTTTCACTACGTAAAGGGTGGGGGCAGTGCAAAGTGTCAGCCTTCCACCATATTGTTTGTTCAGGGTCCAGTGAATGCGGCAAAACTGATTTCACCACAAAAATTGCCAAAGCAGAAGCTCCCGGTGTTGGGGATTGAGCGAAATAAGCTTGAAAAAATATTTACCTTGCTTTCCTTTTTTTTTTTTTTTTTCTGTAAAATTTTTCTCTTTGAGGGTCCGCAAAGTAACGTGTGTTTTATCATTACTGCAACATGCATGACTAAGGCATAACGGAGGTAGTCCTGGATGTGCCCCCCGGAAACCTCTGCAGCCCAGTGAACCCCACTTTACACTCCTCACTAAAATGATACGAGACTGACACACATTTGGAGTGAAATGGGCCGTAGAGGCCATTTATTAAAAATAAACAACATATCATCATTCTTTAGAACAAAAATATATAGAACAATAACTATAATGACCCCCCCCCAGGTTGCCGATCCTTGGAGGCACTACCGGAAACCAACACAAACTTTGTATCTGCAGAACCACTTGAAGGTCCTCAGCCGCAGGACACCGGCTCGAGGACAATACCAACTTTTCCGCTGATACCTCCATCTCCACAAATCCCGTTAAACCACCGTTAACTGGGATTAACCATAGGGAGGCCTTATCATAGACGGGTCCTTACTTCGATCTTACACAGCAAAATTTGGACGCCTCCAAGGACCCCAACCGTCAGAACACTACAACCACCCAACAAGTCCAAACATCCACAGGGGGCGGGAGGGTGGGAAGCTTCTTCGTTGTCCGTCTGCGTTGAAGTGCCCCTCAGACTTTACGACCCCCCACCTCCTCACATTCCTTGCCCCTCCTTAGCATTGCCTACACCAATCAGTGCCTACAGCCCCTCAGAGACCCCTGACCACTTTACCATTAACAAACTGACTGCCGTACTAACCTGCTGGCCTAGTCATGCCTGCCCTTTGCCTATTTTTCTCTTTTTTTTTTTCTTCGGGCCTCTCTTACTGTGGTGTTGTGCCATTTGGGTTTCTAATGTTTGCAATGTAGGAGCGCTGAATTTAAATATGTTATATGATCTGCATGTCGGGACCTGGATCTGAACCCACGACCTCTGCTGCGTCTGGCAGTGGCAAACAGTGGCAAATGTGGGTCCTGACCCCAGTGTTGTGATCTTGCCTGGACCCTGGACCGGCTCTGTGACATCAGCAGACAGCGGACTTCAGCCTGCTGTCCAGTGGCGGCAGTTTTTTTCTTTTTGGGGGGGGGGGGGGGTCAAACAACCCACCCCTCCCCAGTCGGACAGCAGTGCAGCTGTCAGGTCACCTTGAGGCGAGGTGACAGATGCACAACATAGGGATCAGAAGTGCACCACAAGGTTGTGGACCCTACGGCTGACTGCTGCAGATGGGGACAGATCCCACTGGGGTTAGAGCGTAAGATTCCCTGGGGCGCGGAGTCTAAGAGCCAGCAGGTGTTCACCAGTGCCTCGAGTGGTGAGAATGGACTTGGCTGCAACTGGCTCCAGGTCGCAACCCCCAGGGTCCCCCAGCTCACACCCACAGTAGGCAACAGGAGGATAGGGATGGTGAGGGACAAAGCCAAGGTCGGGGCCACAAGCAGACAGGAATTGTCAGGGACACGCCAAAAGGTCAGGATCACAGGCAAACAGGGATAGTCAAAGACACGCCAAAGTCGGTAACGGAACAACAGAAGAGCACACGGCAGGTAATAGGAAGCTAAACACACAAAGGAATACACAATGGTTGATCAGCACTGTTGGCTTGCAGTGCAAAGGTTAATATAAGGTTCCCTGATAGGGCCTGGGGTGGAGCTATGCTTAGAGGAGAGGTTATAAAAACCACCAGGTGGAAGTGGCTGGCCTCTTAGTCTGAACACATGAGGCAAACAGGAAGATCACTGCATAAACATGACAGCGGCACCCATCCCAACCCCCCCCCCCTGCTGTCTGTGGGTCGGCCATCCAGCCCCGCACTTACCACATCTATGCTGCGGGTGGGCAGCGCTCCTACAGCAGGCCTCCCCCTCCTCTGCATCAGTGCGGCTTCCGTCGTGTGTCTCCTCCCTCCTCCTCCTAGGTGTCCAATACGATCCCCTGTCCTTTTAGCCAATCAGGTGACGGGACTCAGGACCCACTTCCTAATTGGACGGGAGAAAGATCAGTGAGAAAATAGCGAATATTCATTCGCTATAGTCACACACCTGGGTGGGCTCGGAGTGAAGTGCTCTGCACCCCTTTTTTAAGCCTATTAGAGCCTCTGGCTTTAAATCATGTGCTTAAAAAAAAAAAACATTCCCCATTGGAATCCATGCGTCCGGCGCCATGTAAATTACGGGGCCGGACGCATAGACCCTGTGGGCCCCTAATGGACAGGCCGCCACTGCCGCTGCCTGCTGAAAACGGGTCAAAGGAGAGCAGAACGAGCTGCATTCCTGTGATCCACAGAAGAAGTTCAGCCAAATAAGCTTTCTCCGTACTCTGCTGCTTCAGTGTTTTTAGATATTTTTGTCAGATGTTACCATGGGATACTGAAGTATAATTTTACAAGCATTTCATGAGTGTCAAAGGCCTTTTATTGACAATGACGTGAAGCTTTTGCAATGAGTCAATATTTGCAGCGTTGACCTGTCTTTTTCAACACTTCTGCAATTCCCCCCGCCATGCTGTCAATCATCTTCTGGGCCAAATCCTGACTGATGGCGGCCCCCACCCCCAATTCTTCCATAATCAATGCTTGGAATTTGTCAGAATTTGTGGGGTTTTTGTTCACCCGCCTCTTGAGGATTGACCGCAAGTTCTCAATGGGATTGAGGTCTGAGGCGTTTCCTGGCCACAGGCCTAAAATGTTGATGTTTTGATCGCCACGCCACTTATTTATCACTTCCGCACCATCCTTTATTCATGGCTTCTTTGCTGCCCCTTCTTGACACCAGGCCATCCTCCAAAAGTCTTCTCCTCATTGCGCGTGCCGATGTCCTCACACTTGTCTGCCGCCATTCCTGACCAAGCTCTGCGCCGGTGGTGCCCCCCGATCCCGCAGCTGAATCAGATGTAGGAGACGGTCCTGGCGCTTGCTGGACTTGGGCACTCTGAAGAAAGGCCCGGAGTGATGCCGTAGGTATTCGGCGTAGGGCCGGCATGACAGGGGTTAACGGGGCAGAGCCTTTCGAACGTTAGGAGCGGCGTAGGGCTGGCTGGCTTTGCGGGGACGGGGCGGCGCTGCATAGTTGGGCAGGAAGTGTAGAGGAGGGGCCAGTACACACGAGGAGCCGTGAGGGTAAGGAGCTTTCCAACCCACCCGCCCTATGATTGGAGGAGCTTGGTGTGTTGGTATGGAAAGGGTTGCGCGAATAGTGGTTGGTGGTTATTTGGCGGGGTGCAAGGTACTTGTTAAGGTCATATGGGCACCTTAAAGGCATGGTTTAGGGACCCGTCTAAGGGCGGCTCCCAGTTGGTATACGGGTATCTGCTAGTTGTCTCAGAGTCGGAGGCTTTAGCGACTTGAGGCCTGAGAAGTGACTAGAAGGTACAGTTATGGGTTATGCCTATTGGACCTTGTGCCCCATGGTGGTGCTAAAACTGGAATTATATATATAGATATAAAAATGTCATTACGTTATTTTATTTTAATTATGGAAATGTATGTATTGGTTAATAAAATGGCTGCTGTGGCCAATTCACTCCACCCATGTGTTGTGTGGTCATTAGAGGGGGGATGGGGTTATTGGTAACAGGATAAGCCGTAGTTAATACCATAGTCAAGACTTCTTCACAATAATTGAACCTTTCTCCTTGAAGTTCTTGATGATGCAAAGCAATCATGACTGCATGTGTTTCTTTTCAGGTAACCAGTGGCGGCCCGCCCTTTAAGGATGCATGGGCGCCGCCCCCCCCCCCCCCCCAATCCATGCGGCCCGCCCCTAATCTACATGCAGGGCGCCAGACGCATGTATTCAAATTTTTTTTTTTTTTTTTTTAAGCACATGATTAGAGCTCTAATTGGCTTCAAAAAACGGTGGGCTGGGGGGGGGGGAGATGAAGAGCAATGCACCCTAAGCCCACCCACTTGTGTGACAATAGCAAATTAATATTCGCTATTGTCTTCCTGATTCTCCTGCTGATCAATCAGGAAGCTGGTCCTGAGACCCGGTTGGCCAGGGAGTCTCAGGACCCACCTCCTGTACGGCTTGGAGGAGAAGCCCGGGGGTCTTCCCTCGTCAAGGTCATCTCTTTATCTAGATAATAACAAAGCCTGGGGAATGCCCAGGAAAAAAAAAAAAAACCCCAAGCCTACTTACCAACCAGCTCACAGACAACTGAATTAACCTGTCTAACAGTATGTGTTAAAAACAGGGGGTTTAGTCCATTTGCAAACGCATGCGTAAGCCACGGAACCTCGTCACGGCACCCTGGTATCTTTCTAACACTAAAATATGAGTGTCCCCGCATCTCTTTATCTAGGCCTGGCTCCCGGCTCGGCCAGGACCCCATCTGATTCCTTTGTGTACTCCACAGGACACTGTATACAGACACCTTATACCTGGATTACCCTAAGGATTACTATTGGTCAGACTCAGCTGCTTTACCTTGACTGCCTATCACTGCGCCACACTTAGAATTCTGGTTTCTTTGAGCTCCAGCTGCCGGTGAAGATAATCACAAGGCCTTGCATTTCTGAACACTGTTATTATATTATATACTATTTAAAAGGGAACACACCATTTAATTTCCTCATCTCTCATTAGGATTAAAGGTATAATAGGCCAGCTCGGGGTTCCCCTTTAGCAGTGGTAGTATAGACAGTAACCGGTGACCCTTTTTACAGATCCATTCATTTTATGTATCTGTCATTTCTAATTGTCATTTAATTGCTTTGGGGACTTTTTCACTTTTTTTTTTTAACTTTTTCAACTGAGTCTTGGCTGTTTATCCAGGATTTGGCTAGCTCAGGGGTCTCCAAACTGCCGGCCGAGGGCCGGATTTGCTAGCCTTCATCCTGGCCCTTGGGGCACTATTGCTTCCAATGATATGAGGCACTATTCCTCCCAATGACACCAACAACGGGGCACTATTTCTTCCACTATTACCAGTGATGAAGCCTTATCCCTCTTCCTACTGACCACCACCAACACTGAGGCCATGCTTATTCTTGATGCCTGGCCCCGGGGGAAATTTCTACCCCCACTGGTCAGAATCCAGCCCCCCCTGAAGTCTGAAGGACAGTAAACTGGCCCTTTGCTTGAAAGGTTTGGAGACCCCTAGGCTAGCCAATACCCTGTTACAAGACTTTGTGTTGATTTAAGTAAAATCTGAGAGAGCTAAATCAATCTGCCTTGTGTCGGTGTGTTATTTAAAGGTATACACAACATGTCTGAACCTAGAGTGTCAGGAGGGCTGAAAAGTTTACAGGGTCTAGGTGGTACAGATGAACGTGCAATTCTAAGCAACCCCCCCCCAAGGGCGCAGTGCTCCACAATCTTCATACAATTAGACCTCAGGCACACTTTATGCTCTTGCTGCTTTTTTCTCGTACAGGAAAAAAAATTGGTAAAAAAAGCTGAGTTTTGCATGGGCGTTAACATGCGCTCCTGTGTCTTATGGTAATTCATTCTGTTGCCTAGAATTTCGCCTTGGGTTAGCATGTGTTGATGAGTTCAAAAGCTCCTCTCCTGAACGCACACAGGTGACGTTTTTTTTTTTTTTCGAACCGCTTACGGACCGCCCGCCGTCGTTATACGCCGCCACTTTGGCGTTAAATACCGTTGCTATGGCAGCAGCGCCTCCTTACTCCTCACTGCCTGGATGCAGAGTGAGGGAAAAGATGGCCCCGCTCGGCTCCATAGCATTGGAGGGCGGAATCGGCGTCAAACGTCACTTACGCCCAATGCTCCTAAACGGGAATTTATTTTTGTTTGTAAAAAAAAAAAAAAAACATGACATTTCATTTTTATTTCTTTTTTTATTGCATTTTGGCGTAAATTGGGGATCTGAGGTCTTTTTTGGTATTAGATCTCATATTTAAGAAGTCACGTCATGCTTTTTTTCTATTACAAGGGATGTTTGACACCATTTTTTTTTTAAAAGGACAGTGTAAAAAAAAAAAAAAAAAAAAAAAGTAAAATAAATAATAATAAAAAATTTTTTTAAAGCGCCCTGTCCCGCCGAGCTTGCGCTCAGAAGCGAACGCATAACTAAGCCGCGCCCGAATATGAAAATGGTGTTCAAACCACACATGTGAGTTATCGCCGTGATCGTTAGAGCGAAAGCATTTAATTCTAGTCCTCTGTAACTGTGGGGAGCATTTGTATGGCGCCCCCTTTACTCTGGTTCCCCCTAACTAAAATCTAGTGGAGCCAAGCGCCTTCAGAATTCACCCAATTAGTAAATAGAGCCCACCTGTGTGTCATTTAATCTCAGTATAAATACAGCTATTCTGTGAAGCCCTCTGAGGTTTGTTAGAGAACCTTAGTGAACAAACAGCATCATGAAGGCCAAGGAACACACCAGACAGGTCAGGGATGAAGTTGTGGAGAAGTATAAAGCAGGGTTTGGTTATAATAAGATCTCCCAAGCTTTGACCATCTCACGGAGCTCTGTTCAATCCATCATCGGAAAATGGAAAGAGTATGGCACAACCGCAAACCTACCAAGACATGGCCGTCCACCTAAACTGACCGGGCCGGGCAAGGAGAGCATTCATCAGAGAAGAGCCAAGAGGTCCATGGTAACTCTGGAGGAGCTGCAGAGATCCACAGCTCAGGGGGGAGAATCTGTCCACAGGACAACTATTAGTCGTCTCTCCACAAATCTGCCCTTTATGGAAGAGTGACAAGAAGAAAGACATTGGAGAAAGAAAGTCATAAGAAGTCCTGTTTGTAGTTTGTGAGAAGCCATGTGGGGGAGGGGGCAGCAAACATGTGGAAGAAGGTGATCTGGTCAGAGGAGACCAAAATTCTACTTTATGGCCTCAAAGCAAAACGTTATGTGTGGGGAAAACTAACACCGCCCATCCCCCGAACACACCATCCCCACCGTGAGACATGGTGGTGGCAGCATCATGTGGTGGGGATGGTTTTCTTCAGCAGGGACAGGGAAGCTGGTCAGAGTTGATGGGAAGATGGATGGAGACAAATACAGGACAATCTTAGAAGAAAACCTGTTAGAGTCGGCAGAAGACTTGAGACCGGGGCGGAGGTTCACCTTCCAGCAGGACAACGACCCGAAACATCCAGCCAGAGCTACAATGGAATGGTTTACATCAAAGCATATTCATGTGTTAGAATGGCCCAGTCACAGTCCAGACCTAAATCCCATTGAGAATCTGTGGCCAAACTTGAAAATTGCTGATCACAGACGCTCTCCATCCAATCGGACAGAGCTTGAGATATTCTACAAAGAAGAAGAATGGGCAGAAATGTCCTCTCTAGATGGGCAAAGCTGGTAGAGACACCCCCAAAAAGACTTGTAGAGAAAGGGGGTTCTACAAAGTATTGACTCCGGGGGGCGCCATACAAATGCCCCTCCCCCACACTTTTCACAGATTTATTTGTATCATTTATCATTTTCCTTCCACTTCACAATTATGTGACACTTTGTGTTGGTCCATCACATAAAATCCCAATAAAATACATTTACGTTTTTGGTTGTAACATGACGAAATGTGGGGAATTTCCAGGGGTATGAATACTTATTCAAGGCGCTGTCCTTTTTCTTGACGTTCAGCTTTAAGGGCAAACAGAAAATGCGTTCCTTCGCCGTGCGATCGGCCTCTACGAAGGGATTATAGCACCTCACCATAATTCTTCACCTCCCGGCCCGAAACCTTGGAGAACAATGAACAAGGAACAGCGTGGACGGCTTTTGTTGAAAGTCTTTTTCACTACGCAAGGAAATGAGCCATAAGTCGGCGGGAGATTGTGATGTATGACGAGGGACGGTGCGCTCAGAAAAAAAAAATCACGACAAAACAGGAAGTTTTCTTATGTTGTCAGCAGACTGGAATTTGGTGAACGGTTACCGCAAGTGACCTGAGGAATTAGGACTTCCGCGGTTACGCACATCTAGAATTAGTCTAAGAAGGGCTTAGAGAAAAATGTTCTGTGCCGCGTTATTTCAAATAATTGCTTCTGACAACTTTCTCCGCAGCGATTATTCCAGTTTATCTGCCGGAATCTAAAGGCGCACTCCGATCAAACATTCTCCATTTTAGCTGGCTGGGATATTTTTGTTTCTCTCAATCAACCTTTTGTGGCCAAAAATGCCCACCTCGTTTTCATTTCATCAGAAAGCTGGAGATCTGGGAACACCTTGTTTTTGAAGGACAGATGTTCCCAAACATGACAGACGTGTCCGAGTTTTAAGACTTTCCTTACAGTCGGCAATCAGATTCAGAGCAAGGGACTTTGAGTTGTGATGGCCCAAGGAGGTCCACGGTCTTCAGCCACAATCAGATTCAGAACAAGGGACTTTGGGTGTGTTGTGGCCCAAGGAGGTCCATGGTCTTCAGCCACAATCAGATTCAGAACAAGGGACTTTGAGTTGTAGTGGTCCAAGGGAGGTCCATGGTCTTCAGTCACAATCAGATTCAGAACAAGGGACTTTGGTTGTGGTGGTCCAAGGGAGGTCCATGGTCTTCAGCCACAATCATATTCAGAACAAGGGACTTTGAGTTGTGGTGGTCCAAGGGAGGTCCATGGTCTTCAGCCACAATCAGATTCAGAACAAGGGACTTTGAGTTGTGGTGGTCCAAGGGAGGTCCATGGTCTTCAGCCACAATCAGATTCAGAACAAGGGACTTTGAGTTGTGGTGGTCCAAGGGAAGTACATGATCTTCAGTCACAATCAGATTCAGAAGAAGGGACTTTGGGTTGTGGTGGTCCAAGGAGGTCCATGGTCTTCAGCCACAATCAGATTCAGAACAAGGGATTTTGGGTTGTGGTGGCCCAAGGAGGTCCATGGTCTTCAGCCACAATCAGATTCAGAACAAGGGACTTTGGGTTGTGGTGGCCCAAGGGAGGTCCATGGTCTTCAGTCACAATCAGATTCAGAACAAGGGACTTTGGGTTGTGGTGGTCCAAGGAGGTCCATGGTCTTCAGCCACAATCAGATTCAGAACAAGGGACTTTGGGTGTGTTGTGGCCCAAGGAGGTCCATGGTCTTCAGCCACAATCAGATTCAGAACAAGGGACTTTGAGTTGTGGTGGTCCAAGGGAAGTACATGATCTTCAGTCACAATCAGATTCAGAAGAAGGGACTTTGGGTTGTGGTGGTCCAAGGAGGTCCATGGTCTTCAGCCACAATCAGATTCAGAACAAGGGATTTTGGGTTGTGGTGGCCCAAGGAGGTCCATGGTCTTCAGCCACAATCAGATTCAGAACAAGGGACTTTGGGTTGTGGTGGCCCAAGGGAGGTCCATGGTCTTCAGTCACAATCAGATTCAGAACAAGGGACTTTGGGTTGTGGTGGTCCAAGGAGGTCCATGGTCTTCAGCCACAAAAGGTTGATTGAGAGAAACAAAAAATATCCTGAAGCGCTAAAAGGGGCTCATATAAGATTGGATGTGTCTGTGAAGTAAACAATCCGTGGTTAATAATGATCAAACTCAGTGTCTCAGCTGACACAACACTGGAATAATGTAGAACAAACAAAAGGAACTATAATACCCCATACACACTATCAGATTTTCTGCTGATTTTTTTCCTTCAGGTTTATCAAAACCATGTAGTAGAAGGGCCGGCCTGATTGCATACACATTGAAACTCCTAAGGTTTGACCTCATATTATATGGTTTTGGTAAATCTTAAGGAAAAACTGTGGTGGTCCAAGGAGGTCCATGGTCTTCAGCCACAATCAGATTTGTAGATTTCAAATTTTTAGCAGGGGTTCCCCAAGACTGGAGAACTATTTCAAGGGTTCCTCTGTGTTGAAAAAGGCCGATCTAAACCCTCATTTCCTCTTTTAGATCTGGAGGCTCTGACAGTCCTCTCAAGCGTTTCATAAAATGAAGATTGGGAGTGTCCCTTTAGTGATGTCAGGGGTGGCATTTGAGGTCATAAGTTGACAACCACTGTGGCCTAGAAAGACCCTGGTGTTGGGTGGATGATGGAGCTCTGGTCCACATTTCAAAATGGAGCCATAGAAAGGTTCCAGGATTTGAAGATCACGTGGTCTTGGTGGGTTATGGGATGGTAAAGAAAATGCCATGCTAGACCGGTGTCAACAGAACGAGTGTCCTCATTGGAAGATCTCCCCTCAATTTTCCTTCTGGAGAAAACACAAAAATTAGCAAAGTTTTCAGTCCCTGAATTCAAAACCTTCACCACTCGATCCAGAACCAAAGAAAAAAAAAATAAAATGTTTGGCTTTAGATACCTGAAAAGTTTTCCACTGACATTCTGTACGATGGTGTAGGAACTTCAGTCTTGATGCTCCCGGTTGGAGGAGCGTTGTGTCGTTTCCCATAATCCTCTCTAAGCTCGCCGTAGCCGGGGATTTGCAGAGATATATTTGTAAGAATGCTCCGAATACTTCCCATTGCTCAATAATCATTTTCAGATGATTTGGAAGATTCCGCTGACCATTAAGCGATGTTTCCTACCGCGGAGAACATGGCTGTGGAAATTACTCCCAGCCCCGGCCGCTCTCCTCTTATGAAATGTCACCGAGTTCGGGGAACAGTTTTCCTGAATGACTGCGAAGGGGAAGATGGAATCCGGAGGAACTTTCTTGTATTACAAAAATTCAACGACCACACGGGCAGGAAGTCATTTCAGTTGGGGACGATCTGGGGGATGGTGAGGACCCCTCATAATGGGCACAGCGGGTGTACAGACCCGGGAACTCAGCACAGGGGTGGGGGGAACCCCTCATGATGGGCACAGCGGGTGTACAGACCCGGGAACTCAGCACAGGGATGGGGAGAACCCCTCATAATGGGCACAGCGGGTGTACAGACCCGGGAACTCAGCACAGGGATGGGGAGAACCCCTCATAATGGGCACAGCGGGTGTACAGACCCAGGAACTCAGCACAGGGATGGTGGGAACCCCTCATAATGGGCACAGCGGGTGTACAGATCCGGGAACTCAGCACAGGGATTGTGGGAACCCCTCATAATGGGCACAGCGGGTGTACAGACCCGGGAACTCAGCACAGGGATAGTGAAAACCCCTCATAATGGGCACAGCGGGTATACAGACCCGGGAACTCAGCACAGGGATGGTGGGAACCCCTCATAATGGACACAGCGGGTATACAGACCCGGGAACTCAGCACAGGGATGGTGGGAACCCCTCATAATGGGCACAGCGGGGGTACAGACCTGGAAACTCAGTGCAGGAATGGGGGGGAACATCTCATAATGGGCACAGCGGGTGTACAGACCCGGGAACTCAGCACAGGGATGGTGAGAACCCCTCATAATGGGCACAGCGGGTGTACAGACCCGGGAACTCAGCACAGGGATGGTGAGAACCCCTCATAATGGGCACAGCGGGTGTACAGACCCGGGAACTCAGCACAGGGATGCTGAGAACCCCTCATAATGGGCACAGTGGGTGTGCAGACCCGGGAACTCAGCACAGGGATGGTGGGAACCCCTCATAATGGGCACAGTGGGTGTACAGACCCGGGAACTCAGCACAGAGATTTTGGGAACCCCTCATAATGGGCACAGCGGGTGTACAGACCCGGGAACTCAGCACAGGGATGGTGGGAACCCCTCATAATGGGCACAGCAGGTGTACAGACCCGGGAACTCAGCACAGAGATTTTGGGAACCCCTCATAATGGGCACAGCGGGTGTACAGACCCGGGAACTCAGCACAGAGATGGTGGGAACCCCTCATAATGGGCACAGCGGGTGTACAGACCCGGGAACTCAGCACAGAGATGGTGGGAACCCCTCATAATGGGCACAGCGGGTGTACAGACCCGGGAACTCAGCACAGGGATGGTGGGAACCCCTCATAATGGGTACAGCGGGTGTACAGACCCGGGAACTCAGCACAGAGATGGTGGGAACCCCTCATAATGGGCACAGCGGGTGTACAGACCCGGGAACTCAGCACAGGGATGGTGGGAACCCCTCATAATGGGCACAGCGGGTGTACAGACCCGGGAACTCAGCACAGAGATGGTGGGAACCCCTCATAATGGGCACAGCGGGTGTACAGACCCGGGAACTCAGCACAGAGATGGTGGGAACCCCTCATAATGGGCACAGCGGGTGTACAGACCCAGGAACTCAGCACAGGGATGGTGGGAACCCCTCATAATGGGCACAGCGGGTGTACAGACCCGGGAACTCAGCACAGAGATGGTGGGAACCCCTCATAATGGGCACAGCGGGTGTACAGACCCGGGAACTCAGCACAGAGATGGTGGGAACCCCTCATAATGGGCACAGCGGGTGTACAGACCCGGGAACTCAGCACAGAGATGGTGGGAACCCCTCATAATGGGCACAGCGGGTGTACAGACCCGGGAACTCAGCACAGAGATGGTGGGAACCCCTCATAATGGGCACAGCGGGTGTATAGACCCAGGAACTCAGCACAGGGATGGTGGGAACCCCTCATAATGGGCACAGCGGGTGTACAGACCCGGGAACTCAGCACAGGGATGGTGGGAACCCCTCATAATGGGCACAGCGGGTGTACAGACCCGGGAACTCAGCACAGGGATGGTGGGAACCCCTCATAATGGGCACAGCGTGTGTACAGACCCGGGAACTCAGCACAGGGATGGTGGGAACCCCTCATAATGGGCACAGCGGGTGTATAGACCCGGGAACTCAGCACAGGGATGGTGGGAACCCCTCATAATGGGCACAGCGGGTGTATAGACCCGGGAACTCAGCACAGGGATAGTGGGAACCCCTCATAATGGGCACAGCGGGTGTATAGACCCGGGAACTCAGCACAGGGATGGTAGGAACCCCTCATAATGGGCACAGCGGGCGTACAGACCCGGGAACTCAGCACAGGGATGGTGAGAACCCCTCATAATGGGCACAGCGGGTGTACAGACCCGGGAACTCAGCACAGGGATGGTGGGAACCCCTCATAATGGGCACAGCGGGTGTACAGACCCGGGAACTCAGCACAGGGATGGTGGGAACCCCTCATAATGGGCACAGCGGGTGTACAGACCCGGGAACTCAGCACAGGGATGGTGGGAACCCCTCATAATGGGCACAGCGGGTGTACAGACCTGGAAACTCAGTGCAGGAATGGGGGGGAACATCTCATAATGGGCATGGTAGGTGTACAGACCCCGGAACTCAGAGCAGGGGTGGGGGGGGGGTGGGGGCATCTCATAATGGACACAGCAGGTGTGCATACTTGGAAACTCAGGTCTTTCACCAATGGAAGCCTAAAAATTATTTTAAAAAATAGGATCTAAGGTGTGGTGGTCAAATGTGGCTTGAAGGATCCTGAAGAGCTGGCCAGGGATCTCTAGTGTAACTCAGGGTGTCCACCGGAAACAAAAAGCGGGAGGTGGAAGAGCCCGTAGTGTAGTAGATTATTTAAAAAACAGGATAAGTTGCTTCAAAATTGTTGTTTGTACTAATTAACCCTTCAATTGTATGAAGGAGTTCTGTGTTGATATTTATGATAATGTGTATTGTATAGTCGGTGAGCTGGGAGACGTCAAGGCTGCCCTAAAAGGTCATATTTTGGAGTCACCTGTCTGGTTAAGGGATTAGTTAATTAGCTCATGTTAATTAGTTTTCTGGTTACAGTTTGTATCATCCGGGTGAATATATTTGTGTGAGAGGTCAAATAAAGCAGGCTTTTCCTGATGTACTCCAAGACTGGCGTTGTCTTTTTCTTGGGGGTTACTATAGCCAGATCCATTGGTCTCACGTTCCAGGACTTAGGAATTGATATGCTGGCGGGAGCACTCAAGCAGAGTGTGGGACGTTTTCATTAAACACAGTCCTCCACAGGGCAGGTATAGTCCTCTGTAGGGCAGGTATACAGTCTTCCACAGGGCAGGTATACAGTCCTCCACAGGGCAGGTATACAGTCCTCCACAGGGCAGGTATACAGTCCTCCACAGGGCAGGTATAGTTCTCTGTAGGGCAGGTATAGTTCTCTGTAGGGCAGGTATACAGTCTTCCACAGGGCAGGTATACAGTCCTCCACAGGGCAGGTATACAGTCCTCCACAGGGCAGGTATACAGTCCTCCACAGGGCAGGTATAGTCCTGCGCAGGGCGGGTATAGTCCTGCGCAGGGCGGGTATAGTTCTCTGTAGGGCAGGTATACAGTCTTCCACAGGGCAGGTATACAGTCTTCCACAGGGCAGGTATAGTCCTCCAGAGGACAGGCATAGTGCTCCGTAGGGCAAGTATACAGTCCTCCACAGGGCAGGTATAGTCCTCCGTAGGGCAGCTATACAGTCCTCCGCAGGGCAGGTATAGTCCTCCACAGGGCAGGTATACAGTCCTCCACAGGGCAGGTATACAGTTCTCCAGAGGGCAGGTATACAGTCCTCCAGAGGGCAGGTATACAGTCCTCCAGAGGGCAGGTATACAGTCCTCCAGAGGGCAGGTATACAGTCCTCCAGAGGGCAGGTATACAGTCCTCCAGAGGGCAGGTGTACACAAGTTGAATGGACAGAGTGCCACAAAGCGCTGCCCCAGAGTTTGCAGACTGGCAGGGAATAATAAGCCAGTAAATGCCCCTCACTCTCCTTGCTCTGAAGAGAACCTGTCACTTTGCCCGCGGCGGGCAGGGCACACGTCCCCTTTAAAGACATAACGTGCCTCAAAAGACTCCGAGGCTGCAGTCTGTCACTTGTCAGAGGTATCATCCTTTTCTCAGAAGTCAGAGAGCGATTGCGAAGCCTTTATCGGCCAGCGCTTATGACGGATGGAGCTGGCACGGGGCCACCCACTCGTGGAAGGATCACCCAGGTCTGATAGCAATAAAAGGCTTCGGCGAGGCTTTGAAGAGTTGAGTGCGATGCGGTGCTGCAATCGCCGGGCCCCCGGAGACGAGGGCCCATCCCTTGGCGGTGCAGGTGGAGGATGTGCTAAATTTATACCCCCAGATTACGGATGGAACGAAGCGCCATAAAATATGTATCAACAGAACACGCCTTGATGTTCCAGCGGCTGCACCGTGACGGGACCACCCACGTTCCTTGTCAGGTGTACGGCTCCTTCCCCGATGGACATGAAATAATCTCTGTTTGCTAAAACTTGACTTGCCGATAAACGGATCGTTTTTTTTTTTTTTCGCCGCACGTGTTTTTCTTGGCGCGGCAGACCGGCTGCTTCAATTTCTGGTGAGAGAAGCTTCTTGTATCTCCGCTGCAATGAATACCCCGCAATGAAGGATGGGGGATGGTGGGATTTCCCTATAAATGGTTCCTGCTTGCTGCCCCTCCCCCTGTTTGTGGTACCGGGGGGAACTTCGACCCCCTTTTTCAAGTAGAACTCGAATTATATATTTTGTTCCCCCTTATTAAAAAAAAACGCTACGGAGCAATCCCCCCCCCCCCGTACCCCAGTGCCGGGCTTCCACTTCCAGCCAGCGCTAGAAGTCCTATTCAGGCTGAATGACAGCCGGTCATTCCATCCACTTCCTGTGCCTAGGGTGGCGACCTGTCTGGGACTTACCCGGACAGTTCGGGTTTGGAATCATGCGTCCGGGTTTGGGACCACCTGAAACCCGGACACGTTATTCAAACCAGACTATGGCCCCCCAGCAGGGTTGCTGGCTGCAGTTGTCTAAACTGAGAGTGTCTCCCCCCTTCTCTCTCCTGCCTCTGAGTGAGTACACTAAGGTAAATCAGGGTTCTCAGAGCACCCCCTACATCACAGTTCCCCTTTACACTGGAAGCCACAGTGTTCCCCCTTACATCAGAGCCCTCACTGTACATCAGAGTCTGCAGAGTCCCCCCCCCCCCCCCCCCCCCGATGTAAAAGGGGAAGTCTGCAGACTCTGATGTAAGGGGTTCTCTGAGAATCCTGATCTAAGGGGGAACACTGAGAACTCTGATGTATGGAGAGGACTCTGATCTAAGGGGGAACACTGAGAACTCTGATGTAAGGTGAGAACTCTGATGTAAGGTGAGAACTCTGATGTAAGGGGGAACACTGAGAACTCTGATGTATGGTGAGAACCCTGATCTAAGGGGGAACACTGAGAACTCTGATGTAAGGTGAGAACTCTGATGTAAGGTGAGAACTCTGATGTAAGGGGGAACACTGAGAACTCTGATGTAAGGTGAGAACTCTGATGTAAGGGGGAACACTGAGAACTCTGATGTATGGTGAGAACCCTGATCTAAGGGGGAACACTGAGAACTCTGATGTATGGTGAGAACCCTGATCTAAGGGGGAACACTGAGAACTCTGATGTATGGTGAGAACCCTGATCTAAGGGGGAACACTGAGAACTCTAATGTAGGGAGAGAATTCTGATGTAAGGGGGGGGGAGGGACACTGAGAACTCTGATGTAGGGATTGAACTCTGATGTAGGGAGAGAACTCTGATGTAGGGATTGAACTCTGATGTAGGGAGAGAACTCTGATGTAGGGAGAGAACTCTGATGTAGGGAGAGAACTCTGATGTAGGGAGAGAACTCTGATGTAGGGAGAGAACTCTGATGTAGGGAGAGAACTCTGATGTAGGGAGAGAACTCTGATGTAAGGGGGAATTCTGTGGACTCTAATGTAAAGGGGAACTCTTGTTCCCCTTTACACCGCTAAAGTGTTCGGTTTTGACTTGAAGAGAAGGTGGCGGCCCTACCTGTGAGCCCAGCCTGTCATTGACACACACTGATGAGTCTGGATTTCAGCTCCGACATTCAGATGGTGGGGTCAGAACTTGGCGCATGGATCCATCCTGCCTTGTATCACCGGTGCAGGCTGCTGGTGGTGGGGGGGGGTTGTGTAATGGTATGGGGGATGGGGTATCACTGGTTCAGGCTGGTGGTGGGGGGTGTGATGATGTGGGGGATGGGATATCAACGGTTCAGGCTGGTTCATCTCACCACTGGACTATGAGGTCCCTGTCCTCCAATCATCTCACCACTGGACTATGAGGTCCCCGTCCTCCAATCATCTCACCACTGGACTATGAGGTCACTGTCCTCCAATCATCTCACCACTGGACTATGAGGTCACTGTCCTCCAATCATCTCATCACTGGACTATGAGGTCACTGTCCTCCAATCATCTCACCACTGGACTATGAGGTCACTGTCCTCCAATCATCTCATCACTGGACAATGAGGTCACTGTCCCCCAATCATCTCACCACTGGACAATGAGGTCCCTGTCCTCCAATCATCTCACCACTGGACTATGAGGTCCCCGTCCTCCAATCATCTCATCACTGGACTATGAGGTCCCCGTCCTCCAATCATCTCATCACTGGACTATGAGGTCACTGTCCTCCAATCATCTCATCACTGGACAATGAGGTCACTGTCCTCCAATCATCTCACCACTGGACTATGAGGTCCCTGTCCTCCAATCATCTCACCACTGGACTATGAGGTCCCCGTCCTCCAATCATCTCATCACTGGACTATGAGGTCCCCGTCCTCCAATCATCTCATCACTGGACTATGAGGTCCCCGTCCTCCAATCATCTCATCACTGGACTATGAGGTCACTGTCCTCCAATCATCTCACCACTGGACTATGAGGTCACTGTCCTCCAATCATCTCATCACTGGACTATGAGGTCACTGTCCTCCAATCATCTCACACTGGACTATGAGGTCACTGTCCTCCAATCATCTCATCACTGGACAATGAGGTCCCTGTCCTCCAATCATCTCATCACTGGACAATGAGGTCCCTGTCCTCCAATCATCTCACCACTGGACAATGAGGTCCCTGTCCTCCAATCATCTCACCACTGGACAATGAGGTCCCTGTCCTCCAATCATCTCACCACTGGACTATGAGGTCCCGGTCCTCCAATCATCTCACCACTGGACTATGAGGTCACTGTCCTCCAATCATCTCACCACTGGACTATGAGGTCACTGTCCTCCAATCATCTCATCACTGGACTATGAGGTCACTGTCCTCCAATCATCTCACCACTGGACTATGAGGTCACTGTCCTCCAATCATCTCATCACTGGACAATGAGGTCCCTGTCTCCAATCATCTCACCACTGGACTATGAGGTCCCTGTCCTCCAATCATCTCACCACTGGACTATGAGGTCCCCGTCCTCCAATCATCTCATCACTGGACTATGAGGTCCCCGTCCTCCAATCATCTCATCACTGGACTATGAGGTCCCCGTCCTCAATCATCTCATCACTGGACTATGAGGTCACTGTCCTCCAATCATCTCACCACTGGACTATGAGGTCACTGTCCTCCAATCATCTCATCACTGGACTATGAGGTCACTGTCCTCCAATCATCTCACCACTGGACTATGAGGTCACTGTCCTCCAATCATCTCATCACTGGACAATGAGGTCCCTGTCCTCCAATCATCTCATCACTGGACAATGAGGTCCCTGTCCTCCAATCATCTCACCACTGGACAATGAGGTCCCCGTCCTCCAATCGTCTCACCACTGGACTATGAGGTCCCTGTCCTCCAATCATCTCACCACTGGACAATGAGGTCACTGTCCTCCAATCATCTCATCACTGGACAATGAGGTCACTGTCCTCCAATCATCTCACCACTGGACAATGAGGTCCCTGTCCTCCAATCATCTCACCACTGGACAATGAGGTCCCCGTCCTCCAATCGTCTCACCACTGGACAATGAGGTCCCCGTCCTCCAATCATCTCACCACTGGACAATGAGGTCCCCGTCCTCCAATCGTCTCACCACTGGACTATGAGGTCCCTGTCCTCCAATCATCTCACCACTGGACAATGAGGTCCCTGTCCTCCAATCATCTCACCACTGGACTATGAGGTCCCTGTCCTCCAATCATCTCACCACTGGACTATGAGGTCACTATCCTCCAATCATCTCACCACTTGGACAATGAGGTCCCTGTCCTTCAATCATCTCACCATGGACTATGAGGTCACTGCCCTTTTAATGGCCTCCACACCCATCACATCTTATCCAGTAGAGCACCTTTAGGATGTGGTGAAGTCCAACCCGGTACTAACAAGGTGGACCTAATAAAGTGGCCGGGGACTGTATATTCCACCTCATGTTTTTCTTGTTGGATGGGATCAAACCTCCCCCCCTCCCCCCCTGTGATTCTGCGCTGTGGCCCTTTAATAAGCCCAGTTATGCCAGAGATGTGCGGAAGCTTCCGTCACGTTTTGGGGACTGTCCTCGGAATGAATTGGACGAGGATCTGAGTTCTCTTTTAGAACAAATCACAAATCCTGCTATTAGCGCCGCTCATAATCCGAGCCGACGATCCCGTCCACATTCCAGAGGAGGGAAAACGCTGAGAGACGAGAAAAGCTGGAAATATCCTCCTCTCCGATACTTGGAAGAGTCGTCCTCTTCTCATTCCGGGCCAAAGATAATCAGCGCTCGGGACGGGCCGTGTTTTTATTTCCAGCGCATGTGTTCTCTAAGAAAATAACGAAAGGGGAAAAAAGGCGGCACGGCCGCCGCTGCGTCCAGACGCCTCAGTTTCTGGGGAGGAGAGGTATTTTTAGTTGGGGGGGGGGGGATCTGCATTGGGGAACGTTGAATTGTGAGACCGAAAAAAAACAAAAAAGTCAAGGCTGCTGCTGAGATCGGTATGATAAGGGAAGCCAATGGCATCTCATCGAAAGGGGTCGTCCAATGAGAGGGTCCGGGAGACACGCACCGGCATGGGGGTTACATTGGGGGCGGCGGCT
>NW_027507825.1:2042127-2117826 GCF_037356315.1 Lithobates pipiens
AATTAGCACGGTGGCCAAAACCCTACAGCGGTATAACAGGACAGGTTCTGGATGATTTATAGCGGAGAAAGTGTAAAAAAAATATTGTTTTTTTTTGTTTTTGTTTTTTCAAAATTGTCGCTCCTTTATAGCGAAAAAAAAATAAATAAAACCCCCAGAGGTGATCAAATACCATCAAAAGAAAGCTCTATTTATGGGGGGGGGGAATTACATCCATTTTCATTTGGATATAACGTCGCACGACCGCGCAATTGCTATTTAAAGTAACGCAGTGCCGTATCACAAAAACAAAAACAAAAGAATGGCCTTGCCATGGGGGGGGGGTAAAACCTTCCAGACATGATGGACATTTTTTTTTACCAAAAATATGTAGCAGAATACATATTGTCATAAATATATGAAGAAATTCTTTTTTTTTGCCCCTTTTTTTTTTTTTTTTAATTGGATGATATATCATATAAATCATCCAATTTAAAAAAAAAAAAAGAATTTCTTCATAAATTGATGACAATATGTATTCTGCTACATATTTTTGGTAAAAAAAAAAAAAACGTAAAAAAAAAAATAAAATAACAATTAACGTATATTGATTGGATGATATATAGCAGAAAGTAAAAAAAAAATATCGTTTTGTTTTGTTTTTTTATCCAAAATTGTCACTTTTTTTCCTTTATATAATTTTCATTTGGGCACAGCGTCACACGACCGCGCAATTGCTAGTTAAAGTAACGCAGTGCCGTATCGCAAAAAAAAAAAATATGTCCTGTTCATGTTGTTTTTTTTTGAGGGGGGGGGGGGGGGGTAAAACTTCCGGACATGAAGGACATATTTTTTTTACCAAAAATATGTAGCAGAATACATATTGTCATAAATTTATGAAGACATTCGTTTTTTTTTTTCCTTTTTTCTTTTCTTTTTTTATTGGATGATATATCATATAAATCATCCAATTAAAAAAAAAAAAAAAAAAAAAAAAAAAAACGAATTTCTTCATAAATTTATGACAGTATGTATTCTGCTACATATTTTTGGTAACAAAAAAAAAACAAAAATAACCTGTTCATGTTGGGGTTTTTTTGTGGGGGGAGGGGCCGGGGTTAAAACCTGACATAAAGGACGTTTATTTTTTTTTTTATTTTTTTTTACCAAAATAGGTAGCAGAATACATATTGTGATAAATTTATGAAGAAATTCTTTTTTTTTCCTTTTTTCTTTTCTTTTTTTTTTTTATTGAATAACATATCATATAAATCATCCAATAAAAAAAAAAAAAAAAATGTCTTCATAAATTTATGACAGTATGTATTCTGCTACATATTTTTGGTAAAAAACAAAAACAACTTAAAAAATAACCTGTTCATGTTGTTTTTTTTGTTTTTTTTGGGGGGGGGGGGGGGGGGGGGGGTAAAACCTGACATAAAAGACATTTTTTTTTTTTTTCACCAAAAATAGGTAGCGGAATACATATAGTCCTAAATTTATGAAGAAATTCGTTTTTTTTTTTGTTTTTTTTTAATTGGATGATTTATATGATATATCATCCAATAAAAAAATAAAAAAAAGAAAAGAAAAAAAAAGGAAAAAAAAAAACACCAAATTTCTCCATAAATTGATGACAATATGTATTCTGCTACCTATTTTTGGTAAAAAAAAAAAAAAAAAAAATTTTAATTGGATGATTTATAGCAGAAAGTAAAAAATATTGTTTTGTTTTTTCCAAAATTGGTGCTCTTTTTTTTCTTTTTTTTTTCTTTATAGTGCAAAAAAAAAAAAAAAAAAAAAGAAATACCACCAAAAGAAAGCTCTATTTGTGGTGGTGGTGGGGGGGGGGGGGGGGGGGGGGAGTGGTATGACATCAATTTTAGTCAAGTTAGTGTCAGAATGTTCACCGCAAGAACGCAGGTTTCTTTCTAATTGCCGCCATTACTAGTAATAAAATAAATAAATGAATTAAATTAAAATAAATAATAACTTTTTGCGCAAACCAATCAATATACATTAATTGTTATATATTTTTTTTTTTTTTTTTTTTGGGGGGTTTTTTTTTTGTAGCAGAATACATATTGTCAGAAATTTATGAAGAAATTTGTTTTATTTCTTCCTTTTCTCTTTTCTTTTTTTTTTGGTTGGATGATATATAGCAGAAAGTAAAAAAAAATATATATATTTTTTTCCCCCCCCAAAATTGTGTGTGTTTGGGGGTGGGGGGGGAATAATGACATCAATTGACATCAGTGTCGTATCGCAAAAAAATATAAAAATGTGGCCTGGTCATGGGGGGGGGGGGGGTAAATCTTCTGGACATGAAGTAGTTAAACTAGGAAGAGTTTTTTTTTTTTTTTTTTGCTGTTTCGTATTTAAATCATTTGTTATTCTAAACACAGCGAAGAAGCTTTATAAAGAATGCGAAGGAATTGCCAATGAAACTTTTTTTTTTTTTTTTATTATAACTGCAGCTGCGGTCAGTTGTGGTTTTTTTTCTGGGTGGATCAGAAATAAAAGTCCGTCTTCCTTCCTGAGGGACCGCGAGAAAAAAAAGAAAAAGGGCCCAAAATAAGTGTCACGTCTCGCCGCCGTCTCTTCTTTTTATTTTTCTCTCGGAGTCAGACCTGGACGCAGGTCAATGTGCGTCCTCCGCCTTTCTGCTGGAATACGCAGCTCAGAGCTGGAGAGGAGCGACCTGCCCCCGGGGGAGGGGGGGGGGGACTACAAGTCCCAGCGTGCGCAGGTGGCGGAGCGTCGCTGAGAGTTGTAGTCCTTCTCTCTCCGGGATTGGAATGCGATCGGGGGAGGGGGTGGGGGGGGGGAGCGTCCGCGCTCCTCTGATGCCACCACACCCTGCTGGGTCCTCGGGATTTTATTGTGTGAATCATACGCAGCGCGCGCGAGGGGAAAGTGGATGAGTCACCCGGGCGCTCGATGCGAGGCGGGTCAACATGACGAGAAAAACACGTCCCGACCCGAGGAATTCACCCCCCCCCGCCCCCCCCTCCATCACTGAAGGGGAACTCTACCCACCGCCCATCCACTACCGAAGGCGCCATAGAAAGAGATTGACTTTAGTAGGTGTTCAGCGGCTCGGTGACGCAAATTGCCATCGGCCAATCACACGGCAGCGACTCAATGCATTTAGACGACTTTCACACCGGGGGGCGCACTGCAGGCGCTACAACGCTAAAAATAGCGCATGCAAAGCGCACTGAAGGAGCCGCTCCATTCACTCCAACGTGGAAGCCCCCCGTGGATCTCACACCGGGGCGGTGCGCTGGCGGGGCACTAAAAAAAAAAGCTAGCCACTCCACCACCGCGCCTCCACCCCTCCTCCACCCCTCCTCCACCCTTCCTCCACCCCTCCCTCCACCCCTCCTCCACCCTTCCTCCACCCCTCCTCCACCCCTCCTCCACCCCTCCTCCACCCCTCCTCCGCCTTCCTCCACCGATCCTCCACCCTTCCTCCACCCTTCCTCCACCCTTCCTCCACCCCTCCTCCACCCCTCCTCCGCCCTTCCTCCACCGCTCCTCCACCAATCCTCCACCGCTCCTCCACCAATCCTCCACCGCTCCTCCACCAATCCTCCACCGCTCCTCCACCCTTCCTCCACCGATCCTCCACCCTCCTCCACCGATCCTCCACCGCTCCTCCACCCTTCCTCCACCCTTCCTCCACCCCTCCTCCACCCCTCCTCCGCCCTTCCTCCACCGCTCCTCCACCGCTCCTCCACCAATCCTCCACCGCTCCTCCACCAATCCTCCACCGCTCCTCCACCAATCCTCCACCGCTCCTCCACCCTTCCTCCACCGATCCTCCACCCCTCCTCCACCGATCCTCCACCCTTCCTCCACCGCTCCACCACCGCTCCTCCGCCCCTCCTCCACCGCTCCTCCGCCCTTCCTCCACCGCTCCTCCACCGCTCCTCCACCCTTCCTCCACCGCTCCTCCACCACTCATCCACCCTTCCTCCACCCCTCCTCCACCGCTCCACCACCCTTCCTCCACCCTTCCTCCACCCTTCCTCCACCCCTCCCCCCACCCCCTCCTTCCACCCCTCCTCCGCCCTTCCTCCACCGATCCTCCACCGCTCCTCCACCAATCCTCCACCGCTCCTCCACCAATCCTCCACCGCTCCTCCACCAATCCTCCACCGCTCCTCCACCAATCCTCCACCGCTCCTCCACCCTTCCTCCACCGATCCTCCACCCCTCCTCCACCGATCCTCCACCCCTCCTCCACCGATCCTCCACCCTTCCTCCACCGCTCCACCACCGCTCCTCCACCCCTCCTCCACCGCTCCTCCGCCCTTCCTCCACCGCTCCTCCACCGCTCCTCCACCCTTCCTCCACCGCTCCTCCACCACTCATCCACCCTTCCTCCACCCCTCCTCCACCGCTCCACCACCCTTCCTCCACCCTTCCTCCACCCTTCCTCCACCCCTCCTCCACCCCTCCTCCACCCCTCCTCCACCCCTCCTCCACCCCTCCTCCGCCCCTTCCTCCACCGATCCTCCACCGCTCCTCCACCCTTCCCCCACCCTTCCTCCACCCTTCCTCCACCCCTCCTCCACCCCTCCTCCGCCCTTCCTCCACCGATCCTCCCACCGCTCCTCCACCAATCCTCCACCGCTCCTCCACCAATCCTCCACCGCTCCTCCACCCTTCCTCCACCGATCCTCCACCCCTCCTCCACCGATCCTCCACCCTTCCTCCACCGCTCCACCACCGCTCCTCCACCCCTCCTCCACCGCTCCTCCGCCCTTCCTCCACCGCTCCTCCACCGCTCCTCCACCCTTCCTCCACCGCTCCTCCACCACTCATCCACCCTTCCTCCACCCCTCCTCCACCGCTCCACCACCCTTCCTCCACCCTTCCTCCACTCTTCCTCCACTCTTCCTCCACCCTTCCTCCACCCCTCCTCCACCGCTCCCACCACCCTTCCTCCACCCTTCCTCCACTCTTCCTCCACCCTTCCTCCACCGCTCCTCCGCCCTTCCTCCACTGATCCTCCACCCCTCCTCCACTGCTCCTCCACCCCTTCTCCACCGCTCCTCCACCGCTCCTCCGCCCTTCCTCCACTGATCCTCCACTGCTCCTCCACCCCTTCTCCACCGCTCCTCCACCGCTCCTCCACCCTTCCTCCACTGATGCTCCACCACTCCTCCACCCTTCCTCCACCCTTCCTCCACCGCTCCTCCGGCCCTTCCTCCACTGATCCTCCACCCCTCCTCCACTGCTCCTCCACCCCTTCTCCACCGCTCCTCCACCGCTCCTTCACCCTTCCTCCACTGATCCTCCACCGCTCCTCTGCCCTTCCTCCACCACCTCTCCTCCAACGCTCCTCCACCACTCCTCCACCCCTCCTCCACCGCTCCTCCACCGCTCCTCCACCCTTCCTCCACCCCTCCTCCACCCTTCCTCCACCCCTCCTCCACCCTTCCTCCACCCCTCCTCCACCGCTCCTCCACCGCTCCTCCGCCCTTCCTCTACCCCTCCTCCACCGCTCCTCCACCCTTCCTCCAACGCTCCTCCACCCCTCCTCCACCGCTCCTCCACTGCTCCTCCGCCCTTCCTCCACCGCTCCTCCGCCCTCCTCTACCCCTCCTCCACCGCTCCTCCACCCTTCCTCCACGATCCTCCACCCCTCCTCCACCGATCCTCCACCCTTCCTCAGTCCTTCCTCCACCCCTCCTCCACCGCTCCTCCACCCCTCCTCCACCCCCTCCTCCACCGCTCCTCCACCGTTCCTCCACCACTCCTCCACCACTCCTCCACCCCTCCTCCACCCCTCCTCCACCACTCCTCCACCCTTCCTCCACCCCTCCTCCACCCTCCTCCACCACTCCTCCACCCCTCCTCCACCACTTCTCTACCGCTCCTCCGCCCTTCCTCCACCGCTCCTCCACTCCTCCTCCACCACTCCACACCTCCTCCACCTCTCCTCCACCACTCCACACCTCCTCCACCCCTCCTCCACCACTCCTCCACCCTTCCTCCACCCTTCCTCCACCCCCTCCTCCACCACTTCTCTTCCACCGCTCCTCTACCGCTCCTCCACCGCTCCTCCGCCCCTCCTCCGCCCCTCCTCCACCACTCCACACCTCCTCCCACCTCTCCTCCACCGCTCCGCCACCATTCCACATCTCTTCCACCCCTCCTCCACTGCTCCTCCACCCCCTCCTCCACTGCTCCTCCACCACCACTCCTCCAGCGCTCCTCCACCGCTCCTCCGCCCCTCCTCCACCGCTCCTCCACCGCTCCTGCCCATTAAAATCAATGGGGGCAGCGCAGCTATACTGCCGGCATAGCAGCAGTGCTGTGCAGGTGGCTTGAACCATTTTTCGGGGGTTAAAAGCGACCCGCTAGTGGCCGAATACCTCCGCAAATTCATCCGTAAAGCGCCGCTAAAATAGCAGCGCCTTACCGCCAACGTTGCCCCTGCCCCAGTGTGAAAGGGGCCTTAGACATCGGTGAAGACGACTTGCTGAAGTTCAAACTTCAGCATCAGAACATGGAGGAAAGGGGATTTCAAATGCAAGTACCCCCCCCCCCCGCCTCCCCCCCACTATTGTTTTCAGCCAAGGAAGCTGCCATCTTTGCCTCTGTTTAACCGCTTGCCGACCAGCCACCGCAGTTTTGCTGCGGCAGAATGCTACGTAACGTCGCTTCGCCCTGTGGTCAGAAGGTGCGCACACGCGGGCCACTCGCTGCTCGCCCCCGGAGCCGATGTGAGTGCCCCGGCGATCGCAATGATCGCCGGGCTCCCGCGATCGCTCATGACACACCAAGAAACTGGGATCTGTGTGTGTAAACATGCAGGTCCCGGTTCTCTGAGGGGAGAAGGAGACCGATCGTCTGTTCATACTAAGAATGAACAGCGATCTGCCATCTCCTCTAGACAGTCCCCTCCCCCCCTTCAGTTAGAACACAGAGAGGGAACACGCTTAACCCCTTGATCGCCCCCCCTAGTGGTTAATCTCTTCCCTGCCAGTGGCATTTACACGTGCACTTTTATAGCACTGATCGCTGTATAAATGTGAATGGTCCAAAATAGTGTCAAACGTGTCCGATCTGCCGTTGCGGAAAAAAAAAAAAAAAAAAAAAAAAAATCGCAGATCGTCGCCATTACTAATAAAAATAAAATAAAAATGCCAGAAAACTATCCCCTATTTTGTAGACGCTGTAACTTTTGCGCAAACCAATCAACAAAAATATGTAGAAAGAATACATATCGGCCTAAACAAATACTTTTTATATATATATATATATATATATGAATCCCACGCAGGGGTCCAATCTTAAATTAAATACACACAATCCAAATGAAAAATGCTAGCCCACCTGGCTACTCTTCAGCAGTAGTGCTGCTATAAGTACTTGCCCCTCAAACGAGCTGCTTGGATACACACAGTCTTAGGCTCCTTGGACGCACACAGCTTCAACCCTTCAACGCACACAGCTTTTGGGCTCTTTGGACATGCACAGCAGCAAGTTCCTCCACCATCCTCCACCATCCTCCACCATCCTCCACCATCCTCCACACTCCATTCCCAACAGCCCTTCATTATATGGCCTGTGTGCAGCTGGGCACACACCCTGCTCGTTATCCTCAAGACCTGGACACAGGGCTGGAGATATGCAAACTCTGTCTCTTTTTCCTCCGATTTCATAAGGACAGAGCCTCGCTCTGTCACATATCCCCCCCCCCCCCCCTTTGTTTCGATCCGGAGGGAGGAACACCAGCACCCATCATGATGGTTGGGACACCTCTGTGCTGGCTGTCAGCCACGTAGGGCCCAACCTTTTTTCCGGGTGTGCTTCCAGGCACGCCCTACCCTGGATCGCAACGGGGTCCTACAGTTCTGTATCCGCAGCCTACTTCCTCTGTCCTTGGGGTTCCTGAGCTCCCATTTATTTTCTGGTGGCCCACCGCTTTTCCTGCTACTTCCTTTCAACTCTGTTTCCAGATTCCGTAGGGAACCTGCTTCAGACACTACACCTGATGAGGAACTACCTTTTCCCTCACTGGTACCCGTGTTCCCCATCACAACAGGTCTCTTGGGTTTACCAACTCCTTTGCCTTTACCCTTGACCACCAACTCCCCAGAGCTTAACATCTGTGTATCACACTCATTTTCCAAGAAATTATTCATGTTCATATCAAGGCCATTATTTACACCAACCTTCAGTAATACACCACCATTTCTCCAATTACCAATACCGTCAGTTCTTTCTTGCTCGGGATTTGTTAGGGCCAGACCCAAGGAGGGACAACACACAGGTGAGCAGCTATCCCCTATGGCAGTGATGGCGAACCTTGGCACCCCAGATGTTCTGGAACTACATTTCCCATGATGCTCACGCATCTGCGGTGTAGATGAGCATCATGGGAAATGTAGTTCCAAAACATCTGGGGTGCCAAGGTTTGCCATCACTGCCCTATGGGAACTTCACAAGGCTTCACTTCACCTGTTGTCCAAATCTCTGTGGGCAATTGTCCTAACAAATTGACATTGAACAACGCATGACTATTTTCACCAGTACCAATCTTGCCAGCTCACACTTTTCCATGTCACAATCTTTGTTCCTCTCCATTCTATATTTGAGAGCGTCTCCGGGTACCCCAACTTGTACCTCTCTGCAGGTGACAGACAGAATCTCTGCTTATGCCGTGTCCATATCTGGCCTTTCCTTTTTACGAGGTCTAGCGGGTGACGCAGTATCCACCCCATTTACTATACCCTGCTCAGCCGCACCTCGGACTGCACCAGCAGGCATGTCTATCACTGCACCAAGCGGAGAGACCTCTGATGTCTCCAGCAGCCCCCTAGAGCGCCTTCCGTACTGAACCGTATCCGGAAGCACTCTCACAGGGAACTGTGACATCATTTTCCAGACTATTAAGCACCATACCACCCAGTTCCACTGGTGATTAATGTTACCCAGCACAGCTTGCATTACCTGGCTCCACCCTTTGGTACCAGGCAGCATTACCACATCTGACTGTAACAGAGGCACCCAGGTGTACAAGGAATGTGCTTTCATCAGTTCAAGCAGTTCTACTAGCATATCTGTAAATTCTACACACTCCACATCAATATACAAAACATTTTTGGGGACCTTTCCCTTATCAGAGACATAGAGGGGCTCATTCACTTCAGCGTGAGGGGCCACGACATTTAAGGGGGCCTCCACCTCACTGGAGGTATCCATCACCACCTGATGCTCCTCTGGAACCCTGTTAGATGCATGTCTCCCACTCATCCCCTCTAACTCACCAATAAGCCTCTGCAAGTCAAATTTTATTACCGTGTCACCTTGACACTTGATATTTAGCGGCTGGGTTGTGAGCACCACATCTGCCATGCATGCGCCCTGATCTGGTCCTTCCGACTGGAGGGAAACATCCCTTGCAGTGACCAACGCACCCTCAACCGTCGGTCGCTCTGCAATCTCCCTGTCTGGCATAGCAGTTGTTGTATTCAGACCCCTATCACTCAACATAGCCTTGTCTAACATGACTAGTAATTGTTTGGCCCAACGGTCCCAATCCATTGTGCTTCCATAACGAGGGCTCAGCAGTACCTCATCATCTGCTTTAGGAGGCACCTGGGATTCTGCAGCACAATCAGTACCTTTGTCAGTTCTATATAAGGCCGGGTTCACACCACAGCGATGCGGGAACGCCGCGAATCCGCGGCGTTTTCCCGCATCGCATGACTCCCGCCGGCAGTTCACACTGCCCTATGCGGACGGCTGGGAGTGTCAATGAAATGTTAATGACACCCCCAGATCCGTCCGCATATCGCAGTGCGATCTGCCGACTCGCACAGGAATCGGATCGCATGGTGTGAACACCCATGCGATCCGATTCTGCTGCGGACCAAAAAAAAGGGTCCCGTGCGAGTTTGCGGCGGGAGCGATGCGAATTCAGCCATACTATCTGTATACTATCTGTATGGCTGAACTCGCATTGCTACGGAGATCGGATGTGATTTGCACTGCAGTGCGGTGCGAATCACATCCGGATCTCCCCTCGCAGCGGTGTGAACCCAGCCTAAATCACATTTTGACGACATGCTTTTATTCTTTGCTAATGCTTCAAACAAGGCAGGCTGCAATACACCATCACCACCTTGCTTCTGGGGCACAAGCACACTCAGCTGTGTACCTTCAGCTTTGGCCAGTGGACTTAACCCCTTACCAACCGGGTTACACATATGGTAAACGGACTGCTCACCAGGGCTGGACTGGGACAAAAATGTGGCCCTGGACTTCATCCAGACCGGCCCACTTTAATTTTGCAAACACACAAAAAACAGTATATAAACTGTACGCAATTGCGCAAAAAAGCCCCTAGAGAGCCCCTCCTTACATCTGGGTTCACAGAAAGAGGGCAGGTAGTGGGCCGGGACCTTGTGGTTGGGGACTCCTGGACTGACTCAGGGCTATGGGCCCCAGATTCGGGGCTATAGCCCCAAAAGTTCCCCCCAGCGATGCCACTGGCTGTCACTGAAACCGGCCCACTGAGCCATCGGCCCACCGGGAAACTCCCTATAGTCCCTATGGCCAGTACATGCCTGCTGCTCACACAAACTATCACTGCATGGTGTAGACCCAGTCTGTTCCACCAGAGCAAATTCAGTGCTGTCCTGGAAAATCTCTGGCTCAAACGCATGGAGAGCCCCTGAGACCTCCATGGACAACCCTGTGGCTCTGCGTCTGGTTGCCAAGGGAGACATCCCTCTTTCCTCATTACTTTTGAACAAATCAGAATAAGTACATTTATCATCGGCAATACCTTTACCATCAGCATTGATAGACATAGCAGTATTATTAGCTTTAACAGGCTGTTTTTGGTCAGTACACTCAGCACCCCGTGTACCGCTCAGCACACCACCCTTCCTCTCCAAAGGCATTATTTTGGCTATTAGGGCAGCTTCACAGTTGTCCTGGGAAACCACGTGCCTCACCCCTGCGGGCTCCTGGTAGGTTTCCCTCGGCATCTCTGTAGCACCAGTCACTAGGGAACATGGCATACAACCTGTATTGGTCACCACTTCCAGCACTCTGGTGGATTACACCAGGCACACACAGAGTCCAGTCTTTGAGTTCTTAGCCTTGCTGCAGGTTGAGCTTCAACCCGTGTCTCCCCACTACTCAGGGTAGCACACTGCAGCAAGTCTACTTTTACACCTTCTGCTGATCTCCCAGCTGGATATACTCCCACTTCACTGGGATCAGTCCCACAAACTGCAACAGTCTTACCATAACCTGTAGCAGGTAACTCTGGCTTCATTTGAGTACGTTGTCTCTCCTTTATCACACTTTTACTGGCCAACTCTCCCTGGTGGCCATGGAACGAAACTGCAGCAGCCACTTCTGACTCCTTAGCACCCCCTGCAAGCACAACAGGTACTTCCTCACTGTTGCCAGAGGTGACTGACAACACGTTTGCACAAAAATCTGGGCTTGCGGACAAAGACTTCTGCCCAGTAACCACATCTCCAGGCATGTTCCATAACCTGGGGCAAGAAAAAAAAATTCCATGCCCCGGTTGACCACATTCCAGGCATGGTATATTTCTGCACATAGCTTTAGTGGGACGCCGTTCCACATCTCCACTGTAGCTCCTCCTTCCGGTTAACACCCCATCTCTTGTTGCCAAGGGAGATGGCACTCTTCCAGCTGTACTTTGACTCTCCCGAATGCAGCGATTTTGCACTCCTTGAAGCATTGTTGCTTTCACCTTGCCACAATCCTCTGCAGGCCATACTTTTCTCACGTGGTTCGTCTGCAGCCTTCACATTACCACGGTTGCTACGGGCAACCACATACTTATTGAACTTCTGGTCAGCCTTTTGGGCATTCCTGGGACTCAAATCAGGTTTCCTAAACATTTTAGACTTTTGTCTGGCTTTGTATTGGAGACAGAAACAATGGGCACGTGGCGACAACATGACCCCAGTCTCTGCACCGCAAACAGCGCTCTTGTTTCAGAGCCTTAACAGGGCTTCCCCAATTGCATCCTCTTTCAAAATTAGGCTTCTGCACATTGATAGCTGGCCTGCTTGCACCAGCGTTGTCAGGGGCAACAATATGCACGTCCCCTTTAACTGGGGTTGGTGTAGCAATAAAAAAGTCTGCAATACTCTCCAGCAGGCTCAAACCCTTGCTTCATCTTCGCAGTCTCTCCACCAGACTTTTGCGCCTTCCAGCAAAAAAAAATTGTAACGCAAGTTGCTTTTCTCTTCGTGCAAGCTCTCCTCACCTGCACACACTGATTGTGCTGTCTCATGCACACAAACACAGTTCATAGCAAAAATAAATAAAAAATTTGACTTTTCATTCACAGGTACACCACCTGCAACACGCAATGCCTTTTGCACAATGCTGTTCGCCTGGCTGCCACACACAGTTAGCAGTAGTTCCTGATGCGACTTACTGTAGAGCAAGGACCCGGATTCCACCGTCTCGTGCCCGCATTCCAACACCACTTGTGACATTGGGGTGTTTAGCTCAAGTGGTTAGAGGCATTTTTCAGTCCACATCAGGCAGGCGTTTATAGTTAAGGGCCTGGTAGCCCACGTTTATTAAAAGGAAAAACAAAATAGTCCATCCAGGAATCCCACGCAGGGGTCCAATCTTAAATTAAATACACACAATCCAAATGAAAAAAATGCTAGCCCACCTGGCTACTCTTCAGCAGTAGTGCTGCTATAAGTACTTGCCCCTCAAACGAGCTGCTTGGATACACACAGTCTTAGGCTCCTTGGACGCACACAGCTTCGACCCTTCAACGCACACAGCTTTGGGCTCTTTGGACATGCACAGCAGCAAGTTCCTCCACCATCCTCCACAATTCCATTCCCAACAGCCCTTCATTATATGGCCTGTGTGCAGCTGGGCACACACCCTGCTCGTTATCACCAAGACCTGGACACAGGGCTGGAGATATGCAAACTCTGTCCTTTTCCTCCGATTTCATAAGGACAGAGCCTCGCTCTGTCACAATATATATATATATATATATATATATATATATATATATATATATATATATATATATATATATATATATATATATATATATATGGGGGTAATCTATATATAGAGGGTAGTGTGTATATATAGGGGTCATCTATATATAGAGGGGGTGTGTATATATATATATATATATATATATATATATAGGGGGTCATCTATATATAGAGGGGGTGTATATATAGGGGGTCATCTATATATAGCGGGTGTTGTGTGTATATATATATATATATATATATATATATATATATATATATATATATAGGGAGTCATCTATATAGAGGGGTATGTATATATAGGGGGTCATCTATATATAGAGGGGGTGTATATATAGGGAGTCGTCTATATATAGAGGGGTGTGTGTACATATAGGGAATCATCTATATATAGAGGGTAGTGTGTATATATATGGGGTCACCTGTATATAGAGGGGGTGTATGTATATAGGGGATCATCTATATATATATAGAGAGGGTGTGTGTGTATATATATATATATATATATATATATAGGGGTCATCTATATATAGAGGGGGTGTATATATAGGGGATCATCTATATATAGAGGGTAGTGTATATATAGGGGGTCACCTGTATATAGAGGGTGGTGTGTATATATATATAGGGGGTCATCTATATATATAGAGGGTAGTGTATGTATATATGGGGTCACCTGTATATAGAGGGGGTGTATACATATAGGGGATCGTCTATATATATATATATATAGAGAGGGGTATATATATATATATATATATATATATATATATATATATATATATATATATATATATATATATATATATATATATATAGGGGTCATCTATATATAGAGGGGGTGTATATATAGGGGATCATCTATATATAGAGGGTAGTGTATATATAGGGGGCCACCTGTATATAGAGGGTGGTGTGTATATATATAGGGGGTCATCTATATATATATATATAAAGGGGTTGTATATAGAGGGGGTGATGAACAGGTGGTGGTAGGTAGCGGGTGGCGTTGTTGGAAGACGGTATGGCGTTCCCTATACGGGTTGGTGGAGGCCGCCGGCCTCCTTTGGCAGGTTACTTCATTTCAGATCCTATTAGGCAATTCTCCTAGCAGAGCGGGGCTGTGGGTGGCCCGGGGCTGACATGGAAATATGTCTTATATAATCATCAAAGGCCGGCAGATTGTGTGTAAGTTCTGATTTACTGTCATTGCGGTTGGTTGCCCAGGAAACCCTTCAAAATACTTTAATTACGAAGAGCACTGAGAACTGTCAGCTCCGCTCCTCCGGAACGCCATTAAATGAAACCCGCACCGCTCTTCTCCATAACTAACAAGAAGAAGAAAAATCCGCGCTTCAATGAAACACATCCTGTGTGACAGCGCTCGCCGTTCCCAGAATTCCCCGGGGCGCGGGGAGAAGGGCCCTTTAATAAGGTGCATTATTCCTGAGCCTTTCCAGAGAAGGTCTGCGGTCGTCCGGTTCCACACAACGAAGGAAGCCGCCTTCCCCGCCACATTATGTGGTCTCCTTATTTGTACGCGGAACGCAACCCGCGCTCCAGGTTTTATTACAACCGACAAAACGAAAAGCAAAGAAGATCGGGGTGGAGATTGCACTTTGCAGGCCAGAGATGAAGTTCTTGGAACTGCCGAAACAAAAGCTGTGGAAGCCCATTCATTGGATAGGAGCCCTTCCCCCCTCCCCTCCCCCCCCCAGCTGGGATTTATTTTCACTTATCTATTAACTTCAACCAAAACCTGCAACTAAAAAGTCACTTTAGGGAGGATTCCATCTTCAAAGAGCATCATGAAGGCCAAGGAACACACCAGGCAGGTCAGGGATGAAGTTGTGGAGAAGTATAAAGCAGGGTTCGGTTATAATAAAATCTCCCAAGCTTTGATCATCTCACGGAGCTCTGTTCAATCCATCATCGGAAAATGGAAAGAGTATGGGCACAACCGCAAACCTACCAAGACATGGCCGTCCACCTAAACTGACCGGGCCGGGCAAGGAGAGCATTCATCAGAGAAGAGCCAAGAGGTCCATGGTAACTCTGGAGGAGCTGCAGAGATCCACAGCTCAGGGGGGAGAATCTGTCCACAGGACAACTATTAGGCCGCGTACACACGGGCGGACTGTTCGCCCAACTTTGTCCGCTGAACAGTGTTTCGGCGGACAGTCCGCTCGTGTGTGGGCTTTCAGCGGACAGTTTCAGCGAACAGTCCGCTGAACAAGGTTTTTCGGAAATTCCGAAAAACTGTCCGCTGAAACTTTGTTTCAGCGAACAGTCCCCTCGTGTGTAGGCTTGTTCGTCAAACTAAGTTCCGCGCATGCTCAGAAAGGATTTACACGCCGAAAGTTATAATGCAGTGTATAGGACGTCGTATTTTTCGTCCCGTCGTACGTGCCGTTCACGTCATCGCGCACGGTTTCAGCAAACTGTTCGTCCGTCGTGTGTGGCCATGTCCGTCCATGCTAATTTTGAGCGGACTGTTTGCCGAAACTGTTTGACGGACAAAGTTGGGCGAACAGTCCGCGCGTGTGTACGCGGCCTTAGTCGTCTCTCCACAAATCTGCCCTTTATGGAAGAGTGACAAGAAGAAAGACATTGGAGGAAGAAAGTCATAAGAAGTCCTGTTTGTAGTTTGTGAGAAGCCATGTGGGGGAGGGGGCAGCAAACATGTGGAAGAAGGTGATCTGGTCAGAGGAGACCAAAATTCAACTTTTTAGCCTAAAAGCAAAACGCTATGTGTGGGGAAACTAACACCGCCCATCCCCCGAACACACCATCCCCACCGTGAGACATGGTGGTGGCAGCATCATGTGGTGGGGATGGTTTTCTTCAGCAGGGACAGGGAAGCTGGTCAGAGTTGATGGGAAGATGGATGGAGACAAATACAGGACAATCTTAGAAGAAAACCTGTTAGAGTCGGCAGAAGACTTGAGACCGGGGCGGAGGTTCCCCTTCCAGCAGGACAACGACCCGAAACATCCAGCCAGAGCTACAATGGAATGGTTTACATCAAAGCATATTCATGTGTTAGAATGGCCCAGTCACAGTCCAGACCTAAATCCCATCGAGAATCTGTGGCCAGACTTGAAAATTGCTGATCACAGACGCTCTCCATCCAATCTGACAGAGCTTGAGATATTTTACAAAGAAGAAGAATGGGCAGAAATGTCCTCTCTAGATGGGCAAAGCTGGTAGAGACACCCCCCAAAAAGACTTGTAGAGAAAGGGGGTTCTACAAAGTATTGACTCCGGGGGGCACCATACAAATGCCCCTCCCCCCACACTTTTCACATATTTATTTGTATCATTTTCCTTCCACTTCACAATTATGTGACACTTTGTGTTGGTCCATCACATAAAATCACAATAAAATACATTTATGGTTTTGGTTGTAACAAAATGTGGGAAATTTCCAGGGGTATGAATACTTTTTCAAGGCACTGTACATGAGTCAATTCTGATAGTAAATCCCAACGCCCGGCCATCCCAGCAGACAGCCCTGCCCCCCACCCCTCCCCCCAACACGCAGCCATGCATGGTTCCCTATGCGACTGATCAGAGAGGGGGTGTGTGTCTTTTCTCTCCACTCAGGTCTCTGACTACACTCAGCTCTGTGCCTCATGCAGTGCAGGGTGTGGTATCTGCTTTCTGGAGCTCAGAAATGCTGTGTAACTTCTGAACTTTGAATGTCTGTAGAGGAGAGGGGGCTGCAGGTAAATAGGTACAACTTATGTAGCAGGATTTGTTTCATCTCTGTGTATCACCTGAGGCCGGTCACTCCACTGGGGATATGGAAGAGTTTACAATCACTTTAACCACTTTCCGACCGCCTTCCACATATATACTGCGGCAAGGCAGCTCCCAACCATCCTGGATTTGATGTAATTGCCGGCACCCCGGTGAATCATGGTGAGTCCCGAAGTGGAGCCCAGTGCTGGAACAAGTTCCAGCAGTTTGTTTCAATGACTTGTCCAGCGGGGGCGTGCTAGCACTGCTCAGTCTGTCCCAATCGCATCCATAGTACTGTGTGGCCCAGATGCATGCATCCTAGCAACCAATGATGTTTTGTGGCCTAGCTGCATGCATCCTAGCAACCAACGGTGTTGTGTGGCCCAGCTTCCGGCATCCTATCAACCAATGATGCTGTGTGGTCCAGCTGCCTGCATCTTAGCAACCAATGATGCTGTGTGGTCCAGCTGCCGGCATCCTATCAACCAATGATGCTGTGTGGTCCAGCTGCCTGCATCTTAGCAACCAATGATGCTGTGTGGTCCAGCTGCCTGCATCCTAGCAACTAATGAAACTGTGTGACCCATCTGCCTGCATCCTAGCAACTAATGAAACTGTGTGACCCATCTGCCTGCATCCTAGCAACCAGTGATGTTTTGTGGCCCAGATGCATGCATCCTAGCAACCAATGATGTTTTGTGGCCCAGATGCATGTATCCTAGCAACTAATGATGTTTTGTGGCCCAGATGCATGCATCCTAGCAACCAATGATGTTTTGTGGCCCAGCAGCCTGAATCCAAGCAACCAATGATACTGTGTGACCCATCTGCCTGCATCCTAGCAACCAATGACTCTGTGTGACCCAGATGCATGCATCCTAGTAAACCAATGATGCTTTGTGGCCCAGATGCATGCATCCTATCAAGCAATGATGCTGTGTGACCCAGATTTCAGCATCCTATCAACCAATGGTGCTGTGTCGCCCAGCTGCCTGCATCCTGAGTACCAATGACGCTGTGTGGCCCAGCTGCCTGTATCCTAGCAACCAATAATGCTGTGTAGCCCAGCTGCCTGCATCCTGAGTACTAATGATGCTGTGTGGCCCAGCTGTCTGTACCCTAACAACCAATGATGCTGTGTGACCCAACTGTCTTCATTCTATCAACCAATGATGCTGTGTGGCCCAGATGCATGCACCCTAACAACCAATGATGCTGTGTGACCCAGATGCATGCATCCTAGCAACCAATGATGCTGTGTGACCCAACTGTCTGCATCCTAGCAACCAATGATGTTTTGTGCCCCAGATGCATGCATCCTAGAAAGCAATGACACCCAGTCGCACAGCATCATTGCTTCCTAGGACAGAGGTGACCTAGCCACAGCATCTCTGGTTTCTGTGAAAACCTAGTAGCAACCACAGAGTCCAAGGGACATGGGATATCAGGGTCACCAGAGACATTTAAAAGCTGATACCATCTCCAGCGGGCACCCCCATCACTTTGGCAACCCGCCCACAATCCACCAAGCAAGAAAGAGATACAATGTTGTAGAGATGAGGAGAGGAAGGGGGTATTTTTGTAATATCATAACACTTCTGTAAAAATACAAAAAAGAAAAAAAAAAAAAAAGAAAAAAGAAAATGAATGCAGCCGCCACATCCAAAGAATGGTGAACTGCAACATGTATATTTTCGTTGCTGGTTGTATTTGGACTTTAGTTTTCTTTATTGTCTCTAGTGTTCTGCAAACACTTTACATTCCTTCTGAGAACATGTGTGCCCTGCAGAGCGGCATCAATCGGGCAGAAGATAAACACTACGAAAGCGTTCGGCGCTGAATCGCGCACTACGTCACGCCTGTCCGATGTAAATGGGAAACCAAACAAACAATGACAAGCAAAACACGTAAAAAAAAAAAAAAATAATGAATTGCCCGGACGGACGCACATGGAGGACCTGACAGTGACGGGACCTTCGGGAGGGACATCGGCTTCAATGTTTTAAAGCAATGCGGCTAAGCGCTGTATTTTTTGGGGGGTAAATCGCCGCTTGTTGGCAGCACTTGCAGGGTCGTCATTTTTCATTTTAATTTTTTACACGCTTTTTTTTTTGCTTAGTCCTGGTTTGGACTTGTGACCCGGTCATCTCCTGGTTTGGACTTGTGACCCGGTCATCTCCTGGTTTGGACTTGTGACCCGGTCATCTCCTGGTTTGGACTTGTGACCCGGTCATCTCCTGGTTTGGACTTGTGACCCGGTCATCTCCTGGTTTGGACTTGTGACCCGGTCATCTCCTGGTTTGGACTTGTGACCCGGTTATCTCCTGGTTTGGACTTGTGACCCGGTCATCTCCTGGTTTGGACTTGTGACCCGGTCATCTCCTGGTTTGGACTTGTGACCCGGTCATCTCCTGGTTTGGACTTGTGACTCGGTCATCTCCTGGTTTGGACTTGTGACCCGGGCATCTCCTGGTTTGGACTTGTGACCCGGTCATCTCCTGGTTTGGACTTGTGACCCGGTCATCTCCTGGTTTGGACTTGTGACCCGGTCATCTCCTGGTTTGGACTTGTGACCCGGTCATCTCCTGGTTTGGACTTGTGACCCGGTCATCTCCTGGTTTGGACTTGTGACCCGGTCATCTCCTGGTTTGGACTTGTGACCCGGTCATCTCCTGGTTTGGACTTGTGACCCGGGCATCTCCTGGTTTGGACTTGTGACCCGGGCATCTCCTGGTTTGGACTTGTGACCCGGTCATCTCCTGGTTTGGACTTGTGACCCGGTCATCTCCTGGTTTGGACTTGTGACCCGGGCATCTCCTGGTTTGGACTTGTGACCCGGTCATCTCCTGGTTTGGACTTGTGACCCGGTCATCTCCTGGTTTGGACTTGTGACCCGGTCATCTCCTGGTTTGGACTTGTGACCCGGTCATCTCCTGGTTTGGACTTGTGACCCGGGCATCTCCTGGTTTGGACTTGTGACCCGGTAATCTCCTGGTTTGGACTTGTGACCCGGTCATCTCCTGGTTTGGACTTGTGACCCGGGCATCTCCTGGTTTGGACTTGTGACCCGGTCATCTCCTGGTTTGGACTTGTGACCCGGGCATCTCCTGGTTTGGACTTGTGACCCGGTCATCTCCTGGTTTGGACTTGTGACCCGGTCATCTCCTGGTTTGGACTTGTGACCCGGTCATCTCCTGGTTTGGACTTGTGACCCGGTCATCTCCTGGTTTGGACTTGTGACCCGGGCATCTCCTGGTTTGGACTTGTGACCCGGTCATCTCCTGGTTTGGACTTGTGACCCGGTCATCTCCTGGTTTGGACTTGTGACCCGGTCATCTCCTGGTTTGGACTTGTGACCCGGGCATCTCCTGGTTTGGACTTGTGACCCGGGCATCTCCTGGTTTGGACTTGTGACCCGGGCATCTCCGGGTTTGGACTTGTGACCCGGGCATCTCCTGGTTTGGACTTGTGACCCGGTCATCTCCTGGTTTGGACTTGTGACCCGGTCATCTCCTGGTTTGGACTTGTGACCCGGTCATCTCCTGGTTTGGACTTGTGACCCGGGCATCTCCTGGTTTGGACTTGTGACCCGGGCATCTCCTGGTTTGGACTTGTGACCCGGTCATCTCCTGGTTTGGACTTGTGACCCGGGCATCTCCTGGTTTGGACTTGTGACCCGGTCATCTCCTGGTTTGGACTTGTGACCCGGTCATCTCCTGGTTTGGACTTGTGACCCGGTCATCTCCTGGTTTGGACTTGTGACCCGGTCATCTCCTGGTTTGGACTTGTGACCCGGTCATCTCCTGGTTTGGACTTGTGACCCGGTCATCTCCTGGTTTGGACTTGTGACCCGGTCATCTCCTGGTTTGGACTTGTGACCCGGTCATCTCCTGGTTTGGACTTGTGACCCGGTCATCTCCTGGTTTGGACTTGTGACCCGGTCATCTCCTGGTTTGGACTTGTGACCCGGTCATCTCCTGGTTTGGACTTGTGACCCGGTCATCTCCTGGTTTGGACTTGTGACCCGGTCATCTCCTGGTTTGGACTTGTGACCCGGGCATCTCCGGGTTTGGACTTGTGACCCGGGCATCTCCTGGTTTGGACTTGTGACCCGGTCATCTCCTGGTTTGGACTTGTGACCCGGTCATCTCCTGGTTTGGACTTGTGACCCGGTCATCTCCTGGTTTGGACTTGTGACCCGGGCATCTCCTGGTTTGGACTTGTGACCCGGGCATCTCCTGGTTTGGACTTGTGACCCGGTCATCTCCTGGTTTGGACTTGTGACCCGGGCATCTCCTGGTTTGGACTTGTGACCCGGTCATCTCCTGGTTTGGACTTGTGACCCGGTCATCTCCTGGTTTGGACTTGTGACCCGGTCATCTCCTGGTTTGGACTTGTGACCCGGTCATCTCCTGGTTTGGACTTGTGACCCGGTCATCTCCTGGTTTGGACTTGTGACCCGGTCATCTCCTGGTTTGGACTTGTGACCCGGTCATCTCCTGGTTTGGACTTGTGACCCGGTCATCTCCTGGTTTGGACTTGTGACCCGGTCATCTCCTGGTTTGGACTTGTGACCCGGTCATCTCCTGGTTTGGACTTGTGACCCGGTCATCTCCTGGTTTGGACTTGTGACCCGGGCATCTCCTGGTTTGGAATGGTAATTGCAGGAGTTATAATTAGCAAGATAAATAATTACATTCTAATGGGATAATTGTGTCAATTATTTTATATGCTAGCGCTTTATTTTCCTAGAGCGTGAAAATGAAGAGCGTAGAAAGTGAAAACATTTCCTTTATAATCGTCTGGAAGAGGAATGTTGTTTATGTGTCCATCACAGCCTGGTTCAAATCCCGGCGACGAGGCATGGACTCCACTATGTAGGGCAAGCCATTCTCAACCAAGGTTCCTCCACGGGTGGCTAGGGATTCCCTGAGCTGTGGCTAACTGACCTCCCATCTGATGATGCCCGCAGGGTTTCAGGTCCAACACCACTTGGCATTGGTATGAGGATGGCATTTTGGCCACCCATGTAAGGGGGGCATTCTTCCCACTTACCACCACCACTGTAACAAGAGTTTTCCCAATGACCCCTGATGGACTAATCCTACCAGGGATTTCCTGATCTGTGGCTACCTGGCCTCCCATCTGATGGTGCGCCCGCATGGTTTCAGGTCCAACACCACTTGGCAGAACCAGCGGCATGAGAATGGCATTTTGGCCACCCCTGTAAGGGGGCATTCTTCTCACTTACCACCACCACCGTAAGAGAGTTTTCCCCCCAATGACCCCTGATGGACTAATCCTACTAGGGGTTTCCTGGTCTGTGGTTAACTGGCCTCCCATCTGATGGTGTGCCCGCATGGTTCCAGGTCCAACACCACTTGGCAGCGGTATTCGGATGGCATTTTGGCCACCCATGTAAGGGGAGCATTCTTCCCACTTACCACCACCACTGTAAGGAGAATTTTCCCAATGACCCCTGATGGACTAATCCTACCAGGGATTCCCTGAGCTGTGGCTAACTGACCTTCCATCTGATGGTGCGCCCGCATGGTTCCAGGTCCAACACCACTTGGCAGTGGTATGCGGATGGCATTTTGGCCACCCCTGTAAGGGGGACATTCTTCCCACTTACCACCACCACTGTAATGAGAGTTTTCCCAATGACCCCTGATGGACTAATCCTACTAGGGGTTTCCTGATCTGTGGCTAACTGGCCTCCCATCTGATGGTGCGCCTGCATGGTTCCAGGTCCAACACCACTTGGCAGAGCCAGTGGCATGAGGGTGGCATTTTGGCCACCCCTGTAAGGGGGGCATTCTTCTCACTTACCACCACCACCACTGTAAGAGAGTTTTCCCCCCAATGACCCCTGATGAACTAATCCTACCAGGGGTTTCCTGGTCTGTGGTTAACTGGCCTCCCATCTGATGGTGCGCCCGCATGGTTCCAGGTCCAACACCACTTGGCAGAACCAGCGGCATGAGAATGGCATTTTGGCCACCCCTGTAAGGGGGCATTCTTCTCACTTACCACCACCACTGTAAGAGAGTTTTCCCCCCAATGACCCCTGATGAACTAATCCTACCAGGGGTTTCCTGGTCTGTGGTTAACTGGCCTCCCATCTGATGGTGCACCCGCATGGTTCCAGGTCCAACACCACTTGGCAGCGGTATTCGGATGGCATTTTGGCCACCCCTGTAAGGGGGGCATTCTTCCCACTTACCACCACCACTGTAAGGAGAATTTTCCCAATGACCCCTGATGGACTAATCCTACCAGGGGTTTCCTGATCTGTTGCTAACTGGCCTCCCATCTGATGATGCCCGCATGGTTCCCGGTCCAACACCACTTGGCAGTGGTATGAGGATGGCATTTTGGCCACCCATGTAAGGGGGGCATTCTTCCCAATTACCACCACCACCACTGTAAGGAGAATTTTCCCAATGACCCCTGATGGACTAATCCTACCAGGGGTTTCCTGATCTGTGGCTAACTGGCCTCCCATCTGATGGTGCGCCCACATGGTTCCAGGTCCAACGCCACTTGGCAGCGGTATTCGGATGGCATTTTGGCCACCCCTGTAAGGGGGCATTCTTCTCACTTACCACCACCACCGTAAGAGAGTTTTCCCCCCAATGACCCCTGATGGACTAATCCTACCAGGGGTTTCCTGGTCTGTGGTTAACTGACCTCCCATCTGATGGTGGACCCGCATGGTTCCAGGTCCAACACCACTTGGCAGCGGTATGTGGATGGCATTTTGGTCACCTCTGTAAGGGGGGCATTCTTCCCACTTACCACCACCACTGTAAGGAGAATTTTCCCAATGACCCCTGATGGACTAATCCTACAAGGGGTTTCCTGATCTGTGGCTAACTGGCCTCCCATCTGATGGTGCCCACTGTGGAGATATGACCCCCGTGTCACAGGTGCATATGAGCAGCGTATGCCTGATGTTGGTAGGCTTACTAAGTGTACATCTGTGTGGTGGCTTCATAATCATCCCAGGAATAGAGGTCAGTGCTCATCCTTAGAGACAGCTCTGCCCGACAGACAGGAGGTCTGGCCTAGGAGTCAGGAGGGCGCCAGTACAGCTCAGAGGTTCTGAACATCAGGTGTGGGGAAGACAGACCAAGGCCTAAGGTGAAAGGCCTAAAGTGGAAGGCCTGAGTGCTGCGTTTTTTAGCCCGGAAGGCCGAATGCTGTTTGTTCTGAAGCAGGACTGTAATGCTGAATACCCTGTGAGGGAATCTGCTGTTTATTTTTGAACTTTCTGTTTCTTTTGGAATAAAAATGGGCTGCCATGCCCTTTTAAAATGCAGTCGGGACTGACACGATTTCTTCAACTCGCATGCACCTCTAGAGCTTAATCACCCCAGATCGTCACACCACATAGTTCCAGGTCCAACACCACTTGGCAGAGCCAACTGTATGAGGATGGCATTTTGGCCACCCCTGTAAGAGGGGGGGGGGGTGTTTTTCCCACTTACCAGCACCACTGTAAGGAAAATTTTACCAATAACCCCTGATGGACTAATCCCACCAGGGGTTTCCTAATCTGTGGCTAACTGCCCTACCGTCTGATGATGCCGGCATGGTTCCAGGTCCAACACCACTTGGCAGAGCCAGCAGTATGAAGATGACATTCTGGCCATCCCTGCAAGGGGGGCATTCTTCCCACTTACCACCATCACTGTGAGGAGAATTTTCACAATAACTCCCTGATGGACTAATCCTTCCAGGGGTTTCCTGAGACCTGAGAATTATTTTAAGGGTTCCTCTTGGTTAAAAAGATTGGGAAAGGCTGATGTAAAGCCTGGCTTGTGTAGATGCTTATCCAGTGGATACCAAGTAAAGGTCCTCAGTGGAAGCTCTACCATGATGGGACCAGAGCAACCAGAGGTGTTTTCCTATATATTCTTAGACGCCAAGCCGGTGTTGGTGCAAGAGCGCTCCATCATTGCAAGCACTGCACAACAGGGCCAGAGAAGTTACTGCTTACCCCATTGCTATAAAGGGGCAGTCCGTGTTTCCCCCAACACTGGCTTAGCTCTTATGAAGGTTTAGGACACACTGTTAATAATATCCACATGCAGAAGCGGGCAGCACAGTGGTGTAGTGGGTACCAATCTCACCTAGCAGAGTCCAGAAGGCCAAGGCCATAACGAAAAGGAAAATGTTCAGAAGGAAGGTTGATAGGCAAGCCGGGTCATACATGGAAAGGTCTCGCTGGTTCGAATCCCAACCACGACACTACCTGCCTGGAGTTTACATGTTCTCCCGCTGCCTGCGTGGGTTTCCTCCGGGGAACTCCGGTTTCCTCCCACAATCCAAAGAAATGCTGGTAAGTTAATTGGCTTCTGTACAAAATTGGCCTCTAGTATATGGATGTGAGTTGGGGACCTGGGATTGTGGGCTCCTTGGGTGTGGGGACCAATGTGTGTGTGTGACGCGCTGTGTAAATTGACAGCAATATATGGGTACCTTAAATAAATGATATATAATGGAGGAGCATCTTGATGAGACGCAATGTGCAGGGATAGGGGACAATTGTGGACACTCACTCAGGATGGACTGGTGTCTTTATTCAACCTTACTAACTATGTAACAGTAATATAATCCTAACCCTGCGAATGTGATTGTCCCAGTTCTCACATCACTGTACAATTCTAAGCCCTTGTACACACGGTGGGAGATTCCGACGGAATGTGTCCGATCGGAGCGTTTTGTCGGATATTCTGACTGTGTTTAGTCTCCATCGGACTGTTTCAATTGAAATATCCGACGGACCAAGTTTTCCAACTTGTTGGTAAAATTTTCCGACAAAATGCTCCGATCGGACATACTCCGATCATGTGTAGAGAATTCCGATCGGACAAAGTGCCACGCATGCTCAGATCAAATTCCTAGACCAAAGCTATTGGCTACTAGCCTGAACGTAGTCCCGTCGTAACGAAATAACGTCATCACGTTCTGAACGATCGGATTTTCCGACAACTTCGTCCGACCGTGTGTATGCAACAGTTTTGGACAAAATCAGACGGATTTGGTTGTCGGAATCTCCGACCCGTGTGTACAAGGGGCTAAGACTCTATCCCCTTGTGAAGACTGAGTAAACGCTGGGGCTCCTCTTGTACCTTCTGCTCAGGGTGGTGACAGAGAGTGTGAGGCATAAGCAGGGCCGTTTTTAAGGCAGGACAAAAGGGGCAGCTGCCCTGGGCCCTGTCATTGTTGTGGGGCCCAAAGCAGCTGCCTCATACTTGCCAACTATCCCAGTTTAAATTTCCTTGTCTCTTGCTGTGTCCTGATATCTCAGTGTGAAGTGTTGCTACTAATGCTGCCCAGCTCTGCCCTATTGTTGTGTACAGATGACTCACCCGCAGACCCTGTGTTTACATGTAAATAACCAGCATTCATATGTAAATAAAGGCGGCATCCATATGTATAACATGACCCCTGGAGTGAGGAGTTGATGTGCTGTAACCTCTAGCAATGAATCAGTGAGCAGTATTACTGTACAGTAATCTCAACAAGCAGAAATCATGTGCTGTAACCTGTAGCAACTAATCAGTGAGTGGTAATGATACACTGTAACCTCTGGCAACCAATCGCAATCGCTGCCTGATCTGATTCAGTAAACTGATTTTGAGTCTAGCTGCTATTTATTGTATGTGTCAGAGCAGGTGGAAAACAAAACTGCATGGGGGGTGGGGGCCCAAGAAAAGTTTTGCCCTGGGTCCAATCAATATTAAAGATGGCCCTGGGCATAAGTGCCGAAGTTGTAGGCAGCACCAGATCGGTGTTGCTGCCAGGTGCGTTGAGCAGACGGCTGGAGGTCATGGAGCAGGAACCAAGTGCAGGAGCAATGTGGTACTGAAGCATTTTACAGGAATGAGGTTGAGGTCCTCGCCGAGGGAAGACATGACCAAGCATGGGGGTACCAGATCAGGAGACAGGGGCAGAGTCGGGGCACAAGCCAAGCAGAGTAGAACTGAATCAGGAAACAAAAGCTGAGTCCAGGAAACATGCCAAAGTCAGTAACATCGGGGCAAATAAGGAGGAAGGCGGAAGGCGGAAGGCAGAGTCCAGAAGGCGGAGGTCACAACGAAAAGGAAAATGTTCAGAAGGAAGGTTGGTAGGCAAGCCGGGTCATACATGGAAAGGCAGAATCATTGGATCAGATCACAGGTAAAAAGAAACCAGCTGAAGACCACTCAGCAACCTCTTTATTCAGTGCTCCAGTCTATATGGGATGCTAGGCACCAATGCAAGTGCTGAACATGCATGCTAGTTTTTGCACACGCCTATTCACATGGCCGTCAGTTACCCTCTATACTGACATGAGCAGATTGCATGGGCATGTGCAGAAGTCCACACTAGGTTCCTTATACTGGAGCAAATCCATCCTTCCTTACAGACTCTCAGCTGATCACCGTTATAGAAGCACCTCCTTCAAAGCCTAGGTAGCTCCACCCAGGAGGAGCTCTTGTCCGTTTTACTAAACAAGACCCAGCAGATATTGCAAGAATATTAGAAAAAAAAAAATCTCTAAAATGTTTACTTAAAAAAATAGAGAACTCTGTATTTTATATTTATCAATTTTTTTTAAAAAAATGGTAATACTACCCCTTACCACCCCTGCTGCAGAAATGTAAAAAAAAGAAATGCCCTACATACCCACCAAAGTTCATGATCATGTGATGGCCCAAGTTTTCCTGACGTCAACATGGCAGCATACTAGTGATAGAGCTCCGTCTCTTGACCGCTCCGTCGGGACCAGTGAATGGCATAAAAAAAGGACTAGTTAGGCCGCCCCCCATTCTTCTTTTTTTCCCTCATACCTCCATGCACTAGTGAAGAGCGAGGGGTTTGTGAGTCTCCGTCAGCGGAGGTGGCGCACACTACCAGAGCGGTCTCAGGCTCATAGGCAGCCCATTCGAGAACGTCCATGGTGTCCATCTGTAGAGGTATCATGGTCGTCCCAGCATATATACTCAAACTTTATGGAGTATACACGGGCGCCTTCTCATCAGTGGACTTTGTAGGAAGGACTATTCATTCCTCTGTCCCATCCTGATTAGAAGATTGGTTTGGCAAGTAGAGCCCCCCCCCCGTCAGCTGGTTATTTATCACTGGTAGGCTGCCATGTTGGTGTCAGGAAAATTGAAAATTGTATCAAATACTTACCGTAATTTTCCTTTCCTGACGCCAAACCATGGCCACATACGGGCCCACCCTATACGTTTCCGTATGTAGCTTGTTACAAAGAATGGGGGGGGGGGGCTAACTAGTTCTTTTTTTATGCTGTTCCTGAGGGAGTGGCCAAGAGGCGGAGCTCTATCACTAGTATGCTGCCATGGTTTTGCGTCAGGAAAGGAAAATTACGGTAAGTATTTGCAGGGCGGACTGACCATTGGGGCACTCGGGCACTGCTCGAGGGCCCCATCAGGGTTGCCAGTCTCAATAAAACCAGGGACAGTATGTAAAAATCTGTGTTTTTTTTTAAATCCCAAGATTATAGCTGCCCGGCCTCTCCAGTACCTTTTCAGTGTGTGTGTGTGTATTCTGTGTGTATTCTGTGTGTGTATACTATGTGTCTGTATACTGTATGTGTGTGTATTCTGTGTGTATACTGTATGTGTGTGTGTGTATACTGTGTGTCTGTATACTGTATGTGTGTGTGCGTATTCTGTGTGTATACTGTATGTGTGTGTGTATACTGTGTGTATTCTGTGTGTGTATACTGTGTGTCTGTATACTGTATGTGTGTGTGTGTATTCTGTGTGTATACTGTATGTGTGTGTGTGTATACTGTGTGTCTGTATACTGTATGTGTGTGTATTCTGTGTGTATACTGTATGTGTGTGTGTGTATACTGTGTGTCTGTATACTGTATGTGTGTGTGCGTATTCTGTGTGTATACTGTATGTGTGTGTGTATACTGTGTGTATTCTGTGTGTGTATACTGTGTGTCTGTATACTGTATGTGTGTGTGTGTATTCTGTGTGTATACTGTATGTGTGTGTGTATACTGTGTGTCTGTATACTGTATGTGTGTGTATTCTGTGTGTATACTGTATGTGTGTGTGTGTATACTGTGTGTCTGTATACTGTATGTGTGTGTGTGTATACTGTGTGTCTGTATACTGTATGTGTGTGTATTCTGTGTGTATACTGTATGTGTGTGTGTATACTGTGTGTCTGTATACTGTATGTGTGTGTGTATACTGTGTGTCTGTATACTGTATGTGTGTGTATTCTGTGTGTATACTGTATGTGTGTGTATTCTGTGTGTATACTGTATGTGTGTGTGTGTATACTGTGTGGCCCCATAATCTTTTATTGCCCGGGGGCCCCATAATCTCCTATTGCCCGGGGGCCCCATAATCTCCTATTGCCCGGGGGCCCCATAATCTCCTATTGCCCGGGGGCCCCATAATCTCCTATTGCCCGGGGGCCCCATAATCTCCTATTGCCCGGGGGCCCCATAATCTCCTATTGCCCGGGGGCCCCATGAGTTGTCAGTCCGCCCCTGAGTATTTGATACAATTTTAAGTTTTCCTTCCGTTGGATTGCAGGGTGGGAGGGTCCTTCTTTGAGTGTCCATGTCGGCGTCTGATGTGAAGGCTTCCCATTGGCTGTCCATTGGAGAGGCTCCTCGCAGATCCTGAAGACTTCCGATGGTGGCATGGTGATGTCACAATGAGGGAATGGCCGACAAGGCCGCTCGGCAGCGGACCCGGACTGCAGCACCGGATCTCCAGTCTTCTCGCCATGAAGAAGAAGCTCTGTGGTGGGTCAAGGGATGCCGGAGTCAGGACAGAAAACTGGTGATTGGACGGGAGGGGTAATGTTGTGGATTTGGAGGTGGGCTTGAAACTGAACTTCGGCTTAAAAAAAAAAAAAAAAAAAAAAAAAAAGGGATTCCCATAAATCAACCAATGAGAATTGGCCTTCCACCCTTCTACGGTGAACTGGCAGAAGGAAGTGGACAGTCTGACTGCCGGAGATTTCAGGAATTTCCTCGGGACCGTCTGATAAAGAGAAGAATTCCTGATGGGTCATTAAAGATTTTTCTTCTGAGTTATTTCCAGTTTTTTATTTTCCTAAAACATTTCAATGGTGTTGCTCACTGTCTGGAATTAGAACAATGTCCAGCTGGTTATCAATGAATGTCTGAGATCATTTTTTCGATGTTATTTTTTTATCCTGTTAAGTTTCCATCTAGGAATAATTTTAGTCTCTATAACACTTTAATGTTTCTTTTCTCATAAACCAGAGAGTCCTCCTCGTCCTTCTCCACCACCACTAAACTTACCGGCTCTCCCCAAAGGGAACCTGTCCCGGCAAAACTAGAAAAACTGCTAGTAGTGACCTCCTCCTTCCTTAACGCTTTTCCTGCCAAGGCGCTTTTTTTTTTTTTTTTTTTTTTTTTGCACACAAGTTTAAAAAATGATTTTAGGTCTGAAGATGAGTTAAGCACTTCCTGTCCTTAGGCTGTTTATAAACGCCCCAAGCTTGAAGTGGTTGTGCCGGGGGGTCATGGTTGAGGCCGCAGCTATGATCCTGGTGTTGTTTTCAGCAGACGGTTCTCTACCATGTAAAAGTGATCTGAGCAACTATAGAGCCACTGGATCATTTTTACTGTCTTTTCTTGTCACCCCACCCCCTTTCCCATACCCCCCCCCCCCCCCGCACTCCCGGGACACAGCCAGAGGAACGGACGTTGTTCTTCCCCACTGTGTGACATCAGTAAAGGATTTTGTCCCTTCCGGGTTTTGGTCTCATGGGGGAAACAAAAGCCATTACTGGCCCATGCTGTCACAAGGGATGTTGTCAGGGGTGGCCTGTCCATTGAGGGCGCATGGGCACCGCCCCCTCCCCTGTCCATTTCTGCCCACCCCCCCCCCAGGGGGTGTTGCTAGGTCTACAAAAGATCTGCAACGTAGTAAAGAAAGTCATATGCTTGGGCCGTCATTCACATGTATATACAGTAATATACGTGTGTGTATATATATTCCCAGAGAGCTCCCCACTTACATCAGGGTCCCCAGAGAGCCTCCCCTTTAAAAATAGGGGCCCCAGAGAGCCTCTTCCTTGCATCAGGGTCCCCAGAGAGCCTTTTCCTTGCATCAGGGTCCCGAGAGAGCCCCGCCATTTACATCAGGGTTTCCAGAGAGCCCCCCCTTACATAAGGGTCCCCAGAGAGCCCCCCTCACATCAGGGCCCCAGAGAGCCTCTCCTTTAAAAAATAGGGGCCCCAGAGAGCCTCCCCCTTGAATCAGGGTCCCCAGAGAACCCCCCCTCACATCAGGGCCCCAGAGAGCCTCTCCTTTAAAAAATAGGGGCCCCAGAGAGCCTCCCCCTTGAATCAGGGTCCCCAGAGAACCCCCCCTTACATCAGGGTCCTCAGAGAGCCTCCCCTTTAAAAATAGGGGCCCCAGAGGACCCCCCCTTGCATCAGGGTCCCCAGAGAGCCCCCCACTTACATTAGGGTCCCCAGAGAGCCTCCCCTCCCCTTGGGGGCCCCTGCAGAGACTCGGGGCTATGGGTCCCAGATTCAGAACTATTGTCCCAAAAGCCACCCCCTAGCGACGCCACTGCCACCCCCCTATCCATGCGTCCGGCCCCTTTCAGGACACCGGCGCATGGATTTTTTTTGAAGGACCGATTAGAGCCAGAGGCTTCAATATAGAGTGGGCTCGGGGGGCAGAGAGCGCGCCCCAATCCCACCCAGGTGTGATACAACAGTGAGAGAAAATATAACACACTAGACATGGGCGCCGTCAATAAATTTGTTTCGTTCCGTTACGGTTCGTATTAGAATTGATTCGTACTTCGTATTTTGTGTCCGAAATTCAATTTCAATTCGCACGAAATACGAATTGTCGTTAGATTCGTTATCTTGTATGAACGTTCTTTACGATGAATTTAAAGGCAAAAATATACCTCAATATGACAGTCGATGCTGATGGAAGTTTGGTTTTTATCCGAAATACGAAATTCCGTTGAAGAATTTCCTATCCGAAATACGAATTTTCGTTAGATGAGAAAGAGAGAAGCGGATTGTCTGCCATGCACCGCTGCTCCAGTTTTCGCCTGCTCCAGTTTCGATAGATCCCCCCACACTGTTTGGGGTCACCGGGGATGAGCGGAGAGAACATGCTTGGTAACACCAAACAATTTCCAGTGACCCCGCACATCCCTGGTGACCCCATACAGTGCAGGGGATCAAAACTGGAGCAGCTGTGCATGGCAGCCTTGTGCTCATTATGAGGGGCTCCCACCATCCCTGTGCTGTGCTGACTTCCTCCTGGGGCTGCTCATTATGAGGGGCTCCCACCATCCCTGTGCTGTGCTGACTTCCTCCTGGGGCTGTACCTCTGCTGTGCTAATTATGAGGTGCTCCCACCATCCCTGTGCTGTGCTGACTTCCTCCTGGGGCTGTGCCTCTGCTGTGCATATTATGAGGGGCTCCCACCATCCCTGTGCTATGCTGACTTCCTCCTGGGGCTGTACCTCTGCTGTGCTCATTATGAGGGGCTCCCACCATCCCTGTGCTGTGCTGACTTCCTCCTGGGGCTGTACCTCTGCTGTGCATATTATGAGGGGCTCCCACCATCCCTGTGCTATGCTGACTTCCTCCTGGGGCTGTACCTCTGCTGTGCATATTATGAGGGGCTCCCACCATCCCTGTGCTATGCTGACTTCCTCCTGGGGCTGCTCATTATGAGGGGCTCCCACCATCCCTGTGCTGTGCTGACTTCCTCCTGGGGCTGCTTATTATGGGGGGCTCCCACCATCACTGTGCTGTGCTGACTTCCTCCTGGGGCTGCTTATTATGAGGGGCTCCCACCATCCCTGTGCTGTGCTGACTTCCTCCTGGGGCTGTACCTCTGCTGTGCTCATTATGAGGGGCTCCCACCATCCCTGTGCTGTGCTGACTTCCTCCTGGGGCTGCTTATTATGAGGGGCTCCCACCATCCCTGTGCTGTGCTGACTTCCTCCTGGGGCTGTACCTCTGCTGTGCATATTATGAGGGGCTCCCACCATCCCTGTGCTATGCTGACTTCCTCCTGGGGCTGTACCTCTGCTGTGCTCAATGCGCAAAAACGAAGGTCCCGCACGTAATACTTAAATGGTGATCGCACCACACATGTGACGTATCAGCGCGAAAGTCAGAGCGAGATCGATAATTCTATCTCTAGACCTCCTCTGTAGCTTTAAACTGGTGACCACCTGTAGAAAGCGTCACCTATGGAGATTTTTGTTGCCATTCCAGTCCAGGAGCGTGCGTAATTTTAAAGCGCGACGTATTCAGTGTCTATTTACTAACATGACGTAACGTAACATCATCTTTTACATTTTACCAAAACACTTGGGTATTAATTGTCTTCTTGTGCATTAAAATTCATTAAAGTGTATATTTTTTTTCCCTCCCTCCAAAAAAAACAAAACGACGCAAATATCAGGTGATATAAAAATATGCAACAACCACAATATTATTCTCTAGGGCCACTGCTTAAAAAAAAGAAAAACAAATTAAAGGTACAATGTAAATAAAAAAATAAAAAAATAAATAAAAAAAAATAAAAAAAATAATGATTGTTACATGTAGGAGAGGAATAAATAAATAATTAAGAAAAAAAATAAAGTAAAGCGCCCCGTCCCGCCCAGCTCGCGCGCAGAAGCGAACGCATATGTAAGCTGCGCCCGCATATGTAAACGGTGTTCAAACCACACATGTGAGGTATCACCGCGATCGGTAGAGCGAGAGCGATAATTCTACTCCTAGACCTCCTCTGTCACTCAAAACCGGTAACCTGTAGATATTTTTTAAACGTCGCCTATGGAGATTATTACGTGTCAAAGTATGTCGCAATTCCAAGAGCGGGGCGCAATTTTGAAGCGCAGCATGTTGCGTATCAATTTACTCGGCGTAACGTTATCATTCACAATATAAAAAAAAAAAAAAAGGGGGGGCTAGCTTTACTGTTTTCTTATTTTTTTCATTAAAAAAACATGTATTGTTTTACACTTTAAAAAAAAATTTGAATTAAAAAAATAAGAAAACAGTAAAGGTAGCCCTTTTTTTTTTTTTTTTTTTGTAAGACCGCTGTGCAAATACGTTGTGACAGAAAGTATTGCAATGGCCGCCATTTTATTCTCTAGGGTGTTAGGAAAAAAAAGATATGTTTGTTGGTTCTAAGTAATTTTCTAGAAAAAAAAAAAGATAATTTAACTACACAAAGTGTAAAAAAAAATGTCCGGTCCTTAAGTGGTTAAAGTTGCGTGTGCCCATGAAATGGCGCTAATCTTTGGCACCTGGTATTTTACAAAGCGACGCTTTAAAAGCCCCTATGAGTCCCAGAAGTGCGGCTTTCTTGGTAAAAAAGGGTGAAGAATCTTTTTTTCAATTGATACTGTTGCTTTATATTGTGGAATTTCAATCATTTCAATAAGCGCTGCGTAAACTGATGGCGCTATATAAACCGTGTATAATAATGATATAATAATAATCTATTGATGTCGACATGAAAAGTTACTGAACTAATCCTAAAGAGCTACACAGTGGCGAGCCGCGTCCTCGGAGGTTGCGTGACATTTCATTCGTGAACTGCTACACTTGTAAATATCTATTTTCTGTTGGGCTCAGAAAGGGTTAATCTGAAATGTGATTTGCGGGGGGGGCCGCGCCAGGATGCCAACACCTCCTTATCTGCCCTTGGCACGCCTGCCCGTCCATAGTGTGACACAAACCCCATGAATACGCCAGTGTGGGAATTGCGTCTGCCGAGGAATAATCCGGGATCAGGTCCTTGGTAATCTGATTTGTTCTGATCACTGGAACCCTCTGACGGTCTTTTTGTTGGGTTGGTAATCGTCTTGGAGAAGGTCGTGTATTAGCGGTGGAAAAAATGCTGCAATGGGATATTGGGAGGTGGAAGGAGAGGCGAGGTATGCGGGGGGAGGTAAGCAGGGCGAGGTTTGCGGGGGGAGGTATACGAGGTGAGTTATGCGGGGGGAGGTATGCGGGGCAAGGTATGCGGGGCGAGGTAAGCGGACTGAGGTATGCGGGGCGAGGTATGCGGGGTGAGGTATGCGGGGTGAGGTAAGCAGGGAGAGATATGCGGGGCGAGGTATGCGGGGTGAGGTATGTGGGGTGAGGTATGTGGGGTGAGGTAAGTGGGGTGAGGTATGCGAGGTGAGGTATGCGGGATGAGGTATGCGGGGCGAGGTATGCAGGGCAAGGTATGCGGGGGGGTTAGTGGGATGAGGTATGTGGGGCGAGGTATGCAGGGCGAGGTATGTGGGGCGAGGTATGTGGGGCAAGGTAAGCGGGGCGAGGTAAGTGGGTGAGGTATGTGGGGCGAGGTAAGTGGACTGAGGTATGCGGGGCGAGGTATGAAGGGTGAGGTAAGCGGGACGAGGTATGCGGGCGAGGTATGTGGGGCGAGGTAAGCAGACTGAGGTATGCGGGGCGAGGTATGCAGGGTGAGGTAAGCGGGGAGAGGTATGCGGGGAGAGGTAAATGGGGGGGCGAGGTATGCGGGGTGAGGTAAGCGGGGAGAGGTATGCGGGGAGAGGTAAATGGGGGGGCGAGGTATGCGGGGTGAGGTATGCGGGGCAAGGTATGCAGGGCGAGGTATGTGAGGTGAGGTATGCAGGGTGAGGTAAGCGGGGGCGAGTTATGCGGGGCAAGGTATGCGGGACGAGGTAAGCAAGGCGAGGTAAGCGGGGCGAGGTAAGCGGGGAGAGGTATGTGGGGCGAGGTAAGCGGGGCGAGGTAAGCGGGATGAGGTATGCGGGCGAGCTATACAGGGCGAGGTAAGCGGGGCGCGGTATGTGGGGCGAGGTAAGCGGGACGAGGTATGCGGGCGTGGTATGCGGGGCGAGGTATGCGGGCGAGGTATGCGGGGCGAGGTAAGCGGACTGAGGTATGTGGGGCGAGGTAAGCGGGGTGAGGTATGAAGGGCGAGGTAAGCGGGATGAGGTATGCGGGCGAGCTATACAGGGCGAGGTAAGCGGGGCGCGGTATGTGGGGCGAGGTAAGCGGGACGAGGTATGCGGGCGAGGTATGCGGGGCGAGGTAAGCGGGGTGAGGTATGAAGGGTGAGGTAAGCGGGGCGAGGTATGAAGGGTGAGGTAAGCGGGACGAGGTATGCGGGCGTGGTATGCGGGGCGAGGTATGCGGGCGAGGTATGCGGGGCGAGGTAAGCGGGGTGAGGTATGAAGGGTGAGGTAAGCGGGGCGAGGTATGCGGGCGAGGCATGCAGGGCGAAGTAGATATCCCTCTGATATCTGCCGAGTCCCTTCTGACCGTCTATGTCGGGGGGTCGGCAACCTTTTCAGACTTAGCCCTTGTACACACGGGTCGGACATTCCGACAACCAAATCCGTCGGATTTTGTCCGAAACTGTTGCATACACACGGGTCGGACAAAGTTGTCGGAAAATCTGATCGTTCAGAACGTGACATTATTTCATTACGATGGGACTAAGTTCAGGCTAGTAGCCAATAGCTTTGATGTAGGAATTTGATCTGAGCATGCGTGGCACTTTGTCCAATCGGAATTCTCTACACATGATTGGACAAAGTCTGATCGGATCATGTTGTCAGAAAGTTTTTATAGCCCAGCTGGAAAACTTGGTCCGTCGGATACTCCGACGGAAACAGTCCGATGGAGCCCACACACGGTCGGATTATCCGACAACACGGTCCGATCGGACATTTTCCGTCGGAATGTCCAACCGTATGTACAAGGGCTTAATGTATACTCAATATATGTGAATGTATGGAGGGCCCCATTCACCTGCTACCCTGTTTCCCCGAAAATAAGACCTAGCGTGATTGTCGGCGATGGCTGCAATATAAGCCCTACCCCCCAAATAAGCCCTAGTTAAAGTCCTTGTAGGTCTTATTTTCATGGTAGGGCTTATTTTCGGGGAAACGGGGTAGAGCTTATTTGGGGGGGTAGGGCTTATATTGCAGCCATCACCAACAATCACGCTAGGTCTTATTTTTGGGGTAACACGTGTAGACAGCCGTCCTCGCTGATTAATAAAACAAATTAATGTGCAAAAAAAATAAAAATAAAAATAAAAAAGATTTTTAATAATCAGAGTTGACAGCTGTCCACGTGTTTTAGAAATAAAGTTGTAAATTACAATTTTTTTGGCTTTTATGATACACGTTTGATCTCTGAAAATGAAAGTCGTGTTATTATTGAATCAATATACAGATTTTTTTTTTTTTTTTCATTTTGTATATTTTTAAATATAAAGGTCCAAAAACTAAAACAAAAAAGTTAACACAATCTTGGTTAAAAAAAAAAAAAAAAAGGTAAAAATTAGTCAATGTTTTATTGTTCTATTTCAAAAAAATAAATCTGAATGTTACTAAAGATAGACAAGGTCAGAAATGATTGAACACTTGTTTATTTTAGTTTAGTTTATTAGTTTATTTACAATCATAAAGATTTCCCTGGAATAAATTACTAATAGCTGGTTTGTCATATTTCAAATGTTATATATGAGTTCTTACTCTATCATCATTTGTCTCTCTTATCACTGTATTACTTTATTTACTCTGTATTTCTTTTTACTTACACAATAAACTTCATTGCGAAAAAAAATAAGATACAAAAATAAATAAATACAATTTATTTTCCCTTTTTTTTTTTTTTTTTACACTTGCTGATTTTCTGAAACTAACATGATGTGCAAAGCCAAAGGACAACACAAACACTATAAAATTAAACAAAAGGAAAAAAAAAACATTTTTAACTAATAACTAAAATAAATAATTGTAAAATTGCAACAAGTCTGAACTTATTCTATCTGGAGAAGAGACGCCTGAGAGGGGATATGATTTCATTATAAAAATACCGGACTGGTGACCCCACAATATATAAATACCGGACTAGTGACCCCCCAAATTATAAATACCGGACTGGTGACCCCACAATATATAAATACCGGACTGGTGACCCCACAATATATAAATACCGGACTGGTGACCCCTCAATATATAAATACCGGACTGGTGACCCCACAATATATAAATACCGTACTGGTGACCCCGCAATATATAAATACCGGACTGGTGACCCCACAATATACAAATACCGGACTGGTGACCCCACAATATACAAATACCGGACTGGTGACCCCCCAATATATAAATACCAGACTGGTGACCCCACTGGTGACCCCCCAATATATAAATACCGGACTGGTGACCCCACAATATATAAATACCGGCCTGGTGACCCCACAATATATAAATACCGGACTGGTGACCCCACAATATATAAATACCAGACTGGTGACCCCACAATATATAAATACCGGACTGGTGACCCCACAATATATAAATACCGGACTGGTGACCCCACAATATATAAATACCAGACTGGTGACCCCACAATATATAAATACCAGACTGGTGACCCCGCAATATATAAATACTAGACTGGTGACCCCACAATATATAAATCCCGGACTGGTATATCATGAATAAGGGAATCCAAACAGCAGAGCAGTACAGACAGAGAGCTTGCACGTATTACACACACTATCACAAGCATGAGACTGCAGACTTGGCTGGCTTAAATCAGAGACTGCAGGCATGGCTGGCTTAAACCTAAATGGTCTTCACCCAGAGTCTGCCCACACCAATCACCTTGCAGGTGGACAGAAAGACATGGAGAACGCCATAGCCAAAACCAGGATTGTGGAACCAGCAGCTATGATAGGGTAAGGAGTGCACATGCTCCTGACATTTGCCTGCAGCTCTGTGCATAGAGTCATGACTAGGCATGCTCCAGCTAGCAGGAGTAGTCATGTATGGCCTGCCTCAGTGCTTGCTGGTCTTCAGCTTTTTCCTTGTGTCCTGACCTTCACTCTGCATAAGCTTCCTTGCTGCTGACCTGGCTTCCTCTTAACCTGATTCTGGGATCCTGCTCTGTACCATTGCTTGATCACGGCTTTGTCCTTGACCTTGATTTGGCCCTTGACTTGTTGCTGACCTTGGCTTGCTCTGTAACTTTGCTAAACACTATTGTCAAGTGCCTCTGGACTACTCCAAGAGCTGTAGAGGTCTATGTATGGTCCTGTCTTGGACCTACATACAAGCCAAAGTTCCTCTTTAATGTCTTCTGGTTCTCCCCATGGTTCTCCCTTCTGGTTCTCCCCATGGTTCTCCTTTCTGGTTCTCCCCATGGTTCTCCTTTCTGGATCTCCCCATGGTTCTCCCTTCTGGTTCTCCCCATGGTTCTCCCTTCTGGTTCTCCCCATGGTTCTCCGAATGAATGAATGAATGAAATACTTATATAGCGCACAATGCGAACTGAATCGCCTCTAGGCGCTGTGGCGAGCTTTGATCATCTGCTAAAAGAGGAAGGTCTTGAGTTTTTTCCTAAAAGCCAGGTGATTTTCTTCCAGGCGGATGATGATTGGTAGAGCATTCCATAGCCGAGGCCCTTGGACAGCGAATCTCCGATCCCCCTTGGATTTATACCGGGCTTTGGGCACGAGGAGGAGGAGGTTTTTGTTGGCTGATCGAAGACTGCGGTTTGGTGTGTAAGGATTTATTTTCGCCATTAGGTATTGCGGAGCTTCTCTATGCACGCATTTGTGGGTGAGGCAAAGGGTCTTGAACATGATCCGATTTTTTACGGTTAGCCAATGTAAGCTCCTCAGTGAAGGAGAAATGGATTCCCAGGGTTTTTTTCCTGTTATCAGCCTTGCCGCCGTGTTTTGGATCAGTTGTAATCGCACAAGTTGATATTGTGGTAATCCTATGTAAAGCGAGTTTGCGAAGCGAAGCGAGTTTCCCTTCTGGTTCTCCCCATGGTTCTCCCTTCTGGTTCTCCCCATGGTTCTCCCTTCTGGTTCTCCCCATGGTTCTCCCTTCTGGTTCTCCCTTCTGGTTCTCCCCATGGTTCTCCCTTCTGGTTCTCCCCATGGTTCTCCCTTCTGGTTCTCCCCATGGTTCTCCCTTCTGGTTCTCCCCATGGTTCTCCCTTATGGTTCTCCCCATGGATCCATTGACTGCTTGCCTGACACTCCTTCCGCACGTTCTGCTGGATCTTCCTGGTCGGCACCTCCATTCCCCAAGGTTCTGCAAGGAAATTGTGTTGCTCCTGTTTCTTAGCACCATCTGCCTGACTTGGTCTAGAGATACAAGGGGGTCTCGTAATTTCAGGCCTCTCTCAAGGAATGTCAAAGAGGTCGTGATAAAGGGGATCTAAACAAAGATTTTCACAGGTTATCAAAACGTGGACAAAGTCATTACTTGAGCCCAATTTTCCTCTATTCAGCAACTCACCACAAAGATGGGAACCTCCCAGGAGAAAAACATTTACTGTGGTTGAAAAGTCCAAGTGTAATTGGTCAAAGAGAGCACCAAAGGAAAAATACTTAGAAGGCCAAAGTCTTTATTGTTCAACCTGTTACAACAAGCAGGGCAAAGGGCAGCCAGTCATATTATGTATGTGACGGGGGGCCTGAGGATAGAAACATGGTGAGGATAAAGAAGAGGCACAGCCAACCAGCCCTCCTGGGAGTGTCGTATCCCAAAGACAGTGTAGCACTAGCCTTTGGGATCTGATCTATCTCTCTAGATAGGTTAGGTTTATTTAGTTCTTAGATCTCCTGTAATCAGTGTTGCTGCTTGTGATTACTCTGGTCTGCTCTGAATTTCGCAGGCTGTGGGTTCGGCTGCTTCCTCCTGTTCTCTGGATAGTTCTGGAAAGCAGTGGGCTGGGACAGTCAAATCTGCAGTATGAATGTTTATGGGGTCTTAGCCAATCCCTGTGAGAGGGTGCCCAGATGATGGCTGGGAGTAAGCATAAATAGCGTGAAGCCAGCTGTGATTTCCTGCTGCACTTTGAGGCCCCAGCAGTCTAGCCGGTGGGCCTATTCTTCTGAATTCTGTTGGAGCTGACTGAGGGACTTCTTGTGGGATCTGGTCTGAGGAATTAACGGGAGAGGTGTCTGGAAGATATTTGGAAGGAGGCATCTAATTATCGAAGGACCTTTGTGAGTACAGAAAGGGTTGTGAGGTTCTGGTGATGGTGTGTGCTGCTGGTAAACCTCTTGCACCAGAGTCAGCTTGTACCGAAAGGTGGACATTGTTCCTGGTGTCCCTGTGCAGCTCAGCCCATATGTGGGTGGCTGCAGTGTGGTGCCGTGGCAAACACGCACACAGTCCGGGTGCAATTGATGGAACTTGTATTGAAGCAAAGGAAGAACAGTTCACAACACACCTGGTGGAAGGAGGCCCAACCGGGAACACTTACGGAAGCCAACAGTGTGTAGCCGAGTGGGTGTCAACCGAACTGGCAGCATCTGTCTGGAGGGGAATGTGGCCTGGCCGGTCTGAGCCCAAAAAAATGGGAAGGTGTCCAAGGTGAGCGCAGAACCCTATGCTTTCCCTACTTGCCTGGAGCCTTTCCCTACCACTAATTCCATCTCTGATGGGTGACCTGTCTCTACACTACTCACACGCGAATGCATGCCAAACCCAGGAGACAGGGTCTTAAAGAGACTGTGCCACCCCTAAGATGGCAGCCAGTGTCACATGGGATGGCCGGCATCCAACCGGATCGCTGCCCCAGTGACGCAGGAAGCCATAGAGGAACCATGTTATACTTTTTCTACTGCAAAGAATTGCCACAGCCCGCCCCCGGGACAAGGTCATCCAGAGCCCAGGGTCCAGGTCATCTAGAGCCGAACATGCCAAACTCCACCCCCACCCCCCCTCCCCAGATGTATGAACATTATGTGTCAGCAAAAATCAACCCTTCCAAAAAAAAATTGGGCACTAATCTGCATGCTTATCCCATAAGCATAAATCCCCCTCTCCTCCCAGTACAAATCAACCCCCTGCTGAAATCCTCCCTCCTACAACAAATATTTGCCCCCTCCTCAAATCCCCCCTCCCAGTTCAAATCCTCTCTCCCCCCAGCACAATCCCCCCCCCCCTAAAAAAAATCACTGCTCCTAGAACAAATCATCTGCCCTCCAAATTTCCTCTCCCCCAACTCCACATACCCCCTTCCCCCCCAGCACAAATTCCCCACCCCTATTTCCCCTCCTACCACAAATACCTCCCTAAAATTTCTCCTCCTAGAACGCATATATCCCAATCATCCCTACTAGCACAAATCCTCCCCCCCCCAAAGAAATTCCCTGTCTAGGACAAATCCTCTCCCCCCTCTACCACATCACTTCTTCTGACACAGACCTCCCAAATCCCCTTACGCCACCCCCCCTCCCAACACAAATCACCCCAAAACACCACTCCTAGCACCCCCTCAAATGTCCCTTCCTAGAACGATTCTTACCCCCTCCTGCTGCCCCCCCCCCCAAATTATCTCTCCCAACATACATTCCTACATTCCCTCCCCCTGTCTCCTCGCAGCGACCCACCCCCCCCCCCCTCCAACCTCACATGATACCATAGCATCCAGGGCAGACACCCCTCCTGCCCCCCCCCCCTGACCCTGGACCTGACCACAGTAATGTTTTTCAAGCTTAATGAGGTCACGTTAGGATTTCGGCACCCCTAGAAGACACCTATTTATAATATAGGAAGGTCATAGGGACCTGAGGTCCTGACGGTTATCCAAGCTTCCCGTCTCTTATCGGCGCGATTTCTTTGACACCCCCCTGACCACCGCCGCCTCGGGAACATTTTTTTAATACGCAAAGTTCTGTCAGAATCCAGAACCTGTTTCATATATTTGTCGCTGTGCGCTTGATCTATAAACTTCATGGGATAAGCGTATCTGAAGCGCATTTAATGAGCGCGAACTTTCAGTGAACTTTGTTTTTTTTCTTTCCCCCCAAATAGTTCATTCTCATAAACGGTTGTAAAGTCCAATAAAACTCTCCGAGGAGAAGGTACACCTTTTAATGGCCTCCAGGTAGTCCTCGCATTCTGACGCTCTTATTACATTTCCAATATATTTTAAATTACAGCAAAAATATATATATATATTGCGTTCCTTTTTTTTTTCTTCCTGTAGATGGGCATCAGACAACGGGTCAAAGGTTCTGTAGGCTCTGTAGGCTCCATAGGTTTCGTAGGTTCTGTAGGCTCCATAGGTTCTGTAGGTTCTATAGGCTCCGTAGGTTCCGTAGGCTCCATAGGTTCTGTAGGTTCTGTAGGCTCCGTAGGTTTCTAGGTTCCGTAGGTTCTGTAGGCTCCGTAGGTTTCGTAGGTTCCGTAGGTTCTGTAGGCCCCGTAGGTTCTGTAGGCTCCGTAGGTTCTGTAGGTTCCATAGGTTCTGTAGTCCTGGTAGGCTCTGTAGGTTCCGTAGGTTCTGTAGGCTCCGTAGGTTCTGTAGGCTCCATAGGTTCTGTAGGCTCCATAGGTTCTGTAGGCTCCATAGGTTCCATAGGTTCTGTAGGTTCTGTAGTCCTGGTAGGCTCTGTAGGCTCCGTAGGTTCTGTAGGCTCCGTAGGTTTCGTAGGTTCCGTAGGTTCTGTAGGCTCCATAGGTTCCGTAGGTTCTGTAGTCCTGGTAGGCTCTGTAGGTTCCGTAGGCTCTGTAGGCTCCGTAGGTTTCGTAGGTTCCGTAGGTTCTGTAGGCTCCATAGGTTCCGTAGGTTCCATAGGTTCCATAGGTTCTGTAGGCCCCATAGGTTCTGTAGGCTCCATAGGTTTCGTAGGTTCCATAGGTTCTGTAGTCCTGGTAGGCTCTGTAGGTTCCGTAGGTTCTGTAGGCCCCGTAGGTTCTGTAGGCTCCATAGGTTCCATAGGTTCTGTAGTCCTGGTAGGCTCTGTAGGTTCCGTAGGCTCCGTAGGTTCTGTAGGCTCCATAGGTTCTGTAGGCTCCATAGGTTCCGTAGGTTCTGTAGGTTCTGTAGTCCTGGTAGGCTCTGTAGGCTCCGTAGGTTCTGTAGGCTCCGTAGGTTTCGTAGGTTCCGTAGGTTCTGTAGGCTCCATAGGTTCCATAGGTTCTGTAGGTTTTGTAGTCCTGGTAGGCTCTGTAGGCTCCGTAGGTTCTGTAGGCTCCGTAGGTTCCGTAGGTTTCGTAGGTTCCGTAGGCTCCATAGGTTCCGTAGGTTCCATAGGTTCTGTAGGCCCCATAGGTTCTGTAGGCTCCATAGGTTCCGTAGGTTCCATAGGTTCTGTAGTCCTGGTAGGCTCTGTAGGTTCCGTAGGTTCTGTAGGCTCCGTAGGTCGCAGTTCTGGAACTGCAAGTGATTTGTGAATTTGTATGTTTATTAGCGTGGAGATTTAAAAGCCTCGGGAGCCCTGTTGAATTCTGGGATATTTTATGTGACACACTAATTAAATCGCTGGAACATGTTTTTGAGGTGAAGTCATAAAAAAAAAAAAAAAAAACTCCACTCTTTGTATTAAAGATCTACAGAGCGCTCCCAACAGCCGTTCAAGAGAAAGATGTTGATTAAAAGGTTTGTTGGTTTAAAGTGTACCTGTACAAAACCCGGGGAGACCTGAACCAAGACCAGGAGGAGGAGGAGGAGGAGAAGAAGGCTCCAAATGAAGGGTATCGAGTCTGCTAAACCTCCAGCATCATAAACGGTCACCATTTTTTTAATAAAATGCTCCTCACCCATTTTTAATCCTCTGTGACGCTCATCTCCTGCAAATCCTTTGCAGCCACTTTCTTCAAGGCTGCCGGGTGTTTCTCAGGCCGGCTTCCAGAAGGTGAAGACGGTGGACCACGCCTGCGTAATGCACATTGGAACAAACACCTTCTAGTCTCCATTGATGTCAACCTTCAGGATGTCTTGGATCCTTTCTTCAGGAATTGAAGTGGAGCTTCCGAAATATGAAGCTTGAGATAAAAATGCCCCCAGAACACTCAGGCCTCGTTAACTAAGGTATGCTGTAAACTAGGCCCTGTTTTCTATTTGTCCAGCATCGTTTTCTTACTTTGTGAAGCTCCTGCACAGCGCCGGCCATCTCCAGTGTGGGCATCTGAAACCACAGTGTCCTTCTTCCTGGATTCCATGGCTGCTGGGTACCCAGCATGCACCTGCCGATCTCACGCATGTGCAGTGCGGTGAAAGCTTGGTCAGCTTGTCATGCCAAGCTGGCCAAGATTTTCCATAGATGCCAATGTTAAATGTTACTGGAACCGTGCCATACCAAGCTGGCCAAGAATTTCCATAGACGCCAATGTTAAATGTTATGGGAGTAGTGCCATGCCAAGCTGACCAAGATCTCCTAGGAGCCAATCCCGCTACTAGCAAAGGGGACCTAATAAAGGTGGTCTAACCCGCTACTAGTAAGGAGGACCTAATAAAGGGGGTCCAACCCACTACTAGCAAGGGGGACCTAATAAAGGGGGTACAACCCGTTACTACCAAGGTGGACTATAATAAAGGGGGTCCAGCCCGCTACTAGCAAGGAGGACCTAATTAAGGGGGTCCAAAGCACTACTAGCAAGGAGGACCTAATAAAGGGGGTCCAACCCGCTACTAGCAAGGAGGACCTAATAAAGGGGGTCCAACCCGCTACTATCAAGGTGGACCTAATTAAGGGGGTCCAACCCGTTACTACCAAGGTGGACCTAATAAAGGGGGTCCAACCCGTTACTACCAAGGTGGACTATAATAAAGGGGGTCCAACCCGCTACTATCAAGGTGGACCTAATTAAGGGGGTCCAACCCACTACTAGCAAGGAGGACCTAATAAAGGGGGTCCAACCCGCTACTAGCAAGGAGGACCTAATTAAGGGGGTCCAACCCACTACTAGCAAGGAGGACCTAATAAAGGGGGTCCAACCCACTACTAGCAAGGAGGACCTAATAAAGGGGGTCCAACCCGCTACTATCAAGGAGGACCTAATTAAGGGGGTCCAACCCACTACTAGCAAGGAGGACCTAATAAAGGGGGTCCAACCCGCTACTAGCAAGGAGGACCTAATAAAGGGGGTCCAACCCGCTACTAGCAAGGAGGACCTAATTAAGGGGGTCCAACCCACTACTAGCAAGGAGGACCTAATTAAGGGGGTCCAACCCACTACTAGCAAGGAGGACCTAATAAAGGGGGTCCAACCCGCTACTAGCAAGGAGAACCTAATAAAGGGTGCCCAACCCAGTACTAGCAAGAAGGACCTAATAAAGTGGCCAGGTAAGGGTATGCACCAGCACAGAATAAAGCCCACCTCCTCGCTGCCATGTATATGCATACATCTGGTGGGAAGAGGTTAAGAAATGACAATTGTTCCGCATACACGGTGCTTTAGCAGAGTGAACGTCTTCTGGTTTGCATTAGGCATCAGATTCAGTTTCATGGACATCTTAGCTGTAGGTGGACGGGCCGGGCCGGCAGCTGGCTGGTCCTATCTATCCGTCAGCATTGCGATTGGTGCCGAGGAGCGGAGGGAGTTTGGGAAGGGGGGGGGGGATTTGCTTTCCTGGAAAAGGGATCGCCATCTCCAGACTCACATTGGCTACAAGAAGCTGCCTGACCTCAATAGACTCGGCTGAGGCGCGGAAGCCTTGAATTGTCATTTTGCAGATTGGAAGGCAGCGCCGGGGACTCCCCAGGGGGAACTTCACAATGATACATTCCCTATTCATTTTCTGTATTCCAGGAACGCTCTACAACCTGCGAAGAGATGAAGACCACATGGAAAAAAATCCTCCCAACCATTCCGAGGAGCGGAGAGGAAGTGCTCAGAACATTCCGGCATACACAGATTGGGGGACATCGGTGACATTGTATCCAATGACATCCGACATTCTACCTTGATCAAGGATGCTGATAAATTGAAAATCACCCGCTGTGCCCATTATGAGGGATTCCCACCATCCCTGTGCTGAGTTCCCGGGTCTGTACACCCGCTGTGCCCATTATGAGGGGTTCCCACCATCCCTGTGCTGAGTTCCCGGGTCTGTACACCCGCTGTGCCCATTATGAGGGGTCCCCACCATCCCTGTGCTGAGTTCCTGGGTCTTTACAACCGCTGTGCCCATTATGAGGGGTTCCCACCATCCCTGTGCCAAGTTCCCGGGTCTGTACACCCGCTGTGCCCATTATGAGGGGTTCCCACCATCCCTGTGCCGAGTTCCCGGGTCTGTACACCCGCTGTGCCCATTATGAGGGGTTCTCACCATCCCTGTGCTGAGTTCCCGGGTCTGTACACCCGCTGTGCCCATTATGAGGGGTTCCCACCATCCCTGTGCCGAGTTCCCGGGTCTGTACACCCGCTGTGCCCATTATGAGGGGTTCTCACCATCCCTGTGCTGAGTTCCCGGGTCTGTACACCCACTGTGCCCGTTATGAGGGGTTCCCACCATCCCTGTGCTGAGTTCCCGGGTCTGTACACCCGTTGTGCCCATTATGAGGGGTTCTCACCATCCCTGTGCCGAGTTCCCAGGTCTGTACACCCGCTGTGCCCATTATGAGGGGTTCCCACCATCCCTGTGCTGAGTTCCCGGGTCTGTACACCCGCTGTGCCCATTATGAGGGGTTCCCACCATCCCTGTGCCGAGTTCTCGGGTCTGTACACCCGCTGTGCCCATTATGAGGGGTTCCCACCATCCCTGTGCCGAGTTCCCGGGTCTGTACACCCGCTGTGCCCATTATGAGGGGTTCCCACCATCCCTGTGCTGAGTTCCCGGGTCTGTACACCCGCTGTGCCCATTATGAGGGGTTCCCACCATCCCTGTGCTGAGTTCCCGGGTCTGTACACCCGCTGTGCCCATTATGAGGGGTTCCCACCATCCCTGTGCTGAGTTCCCGGGTCTGTATACCCGCTGTGCCCATTATGAGGGGTTCCCACCATCCCTGTGCTGAGTTCCCGGGTCTGTACACCCGCTGTGCCCATTATGAGGGGTTCCCACCATCCCTGTGCCGAGTTCCCAGGTCTGTACACCCGCTGTGCCCATTATGAGGGGTTCCCACCATCCCTGTGCTGAGTTCCCGGGTCTGTACACCCGCTGTGCCCATTATGAGGGGTTCCCACCATCCCTGTGCTGAGTTCCCGGGTCTGTACACCCGCTGTGCCCATTATGAGGGGTTCCCACCATCCCTGTGCCGAGTTCCCAGGTCTGTACACCCGCTGTGCCCATTATGAGGGGTTCCCACCATCCCTGTGCCGAGTTCCCGGGTCTGTACACCCGCTGTGCCCATTATGAGGGGTTAATTTTGTTTATTGAAAATCTTACAAACAACAACTTATATACAATAAAACCATAATAAATAAATAAAACATATTTACAAAATAATTGAATATGACTATACAAAACAAGAACATAATAAATGGTGCAAACCAAAAAGCACACAACATAATCCCTACGGGAGAGCCAGACTAAGGAACATCACCATCACCATGCATGGAACCTTCTATAGAAACGGAGTGGGAACTGCCATTAGGGTAGTCGGGGCAGACGTTTCTTAGCCCGACTACTCCCTCTGCCGGGAGAACCAGCACGCTTCGTTGCACCCTGACACTCATCATCCATGGAGGACGCTGAACTGAACGAGTCCCAATCATCATCATCATCATCTGACAGGACCCCAAACTTATTTTCTACATGCAAAACCTCAGGACTTAAGGTAACTGCACCTCTTTTCTTCCCCTTCCTTTTGCCCCTCTTCCTTTTATCCTCCAACCACTCCATATCATCCTTGGACAAATCAGAGTCAACAACCTCCCCACACCTATCCTCCCCCCCACTCTCCCTTCCCTTATCTACCACCAGGCCAGCCTCTTCACCATCCACCCCACTCCTCTGCACCCCATGACCCTTAACAGAGACCCTGCAGCGTCGGGGGAGGGGGACTGGCACCGCACTTAATGCACCAGCCTCAGCACCTCTTGCTGCCTCTGCAATTTTAGAAGACACAGAAGGATAAGACACAGAAGGATTGGACACATTCTTGGCAACTGAAACCTTACCCACAGACTGGGGAGACACAGACACATTGGGTATGGGCACAGACTGGGGAGACACATTGGGTATTGGCACAGACTGGGGAGACGCAGACACATTGGGTATTGGCACAGACTGGGGAGACACAGACACATTGGGTATGGGCACAGACTGGGGAGACACAGACACATTGGGTATTGGCACAGACTGGGGAGACACATTGGGTATTGGCACAGACTCAGATGGGATCACAGGCCCTCCAGCTGATGAGCTCTGTGCATCCTCCATGTCCAGACGGAAGAACTCTCTCATGAGCTCCGGCTTGTTGTGCATTGCCTCAGGACACTGACTATAAGGATGTCCCACTGCATTGCACAGATTACACCTGATAATATTACAGTCCTTTGCCAAATGTCCTATACCCTGACACAGAGAGCACTTCATCACTGGACAGGAGGATGCAAGATGCCCTTTATCTCCACATTTATTGCAGAGCTTTGGCTGGCCCGGGTAGAAGATGGTCAGCCTGTCCCTCCCCAGGAAAGCTGAGGATGGCAGATGCTGCACAACATTATCAATGACTTTTAATTTCAGCTGCACAGACCATCCCCCTGTCCATATTCCCCGATCGTCCAAAATCTTTCTTAGGGGGCTCAGGACGTCCCCATACCTCCTCAACCATACAGTCAGATCCCCTTGTGGTATGGATTCATTGCGCACAAGTATTGTCACCATTTTAATGAGGGGCTGGCGTGAAACAAGTTTGGGGATGAGCCCTTTCCAGTCCGGCAGGCCCCTACACACGTGTTCAAACTTCTCCCAAAATATGTCCAGAGACTCGGGACGGATAAAGGACAAATCATATTCATAGGAACCTGCCGGACTGATCAGGGCGAAGATATCCGCAGGCCTAAACCCCATCTGCAGGATTTTATCCACCACCACCCTCCTATGTGGGGGGTTTCCATCACCTTCCCATTTCAATTGTACAACATTCCTCCTTTTAAACAGGGAGGAAGATAGAACATCCCCATGCTCCCTCCCTGCTTGTTCCCCCTTCCCAGAACTTGTGGCAGCAACACCAGCATAAGTTTTTCTTCCAGCTTTTGCAGTCTTGTCCTCAGATACATTCAAACCTGCTGGCAGAGAGTCTGAATCAGCTGGGATAGCAGTCTTCTGATTAGCAGGACCCACCCCCTCCCCCGAACACTCAGCTTCAATCCTGGGAGCCATCACAGTCTTGGCTGCTGTAGACTCCTGGAGAGTTGTAGTACTACTGCTCCCAGCATCTCCTCCACCATTCACAGGAACAGCCGCTGTGCCTGGTCCAGGCAAAGTCTCTGTATTGTCCATGGACCTCTCTGCAGACTGAAGCTGACAGTTATTTATTGCTTGCAGTACATTGTCTATGGGTCTGGGCTGACTGTCTGTAGCACTACAACCCTCAGCAGGCCCATTGTTATTAAAGATCCCACCATCCTGCACACACATTGTACCTGCACCTGCTCTCTCCACAGGTCTTTCTTCCACAGGACTAGGAATGGTGTCCATCTTCTCCTCACCTTCCTGGGGAGCTGAATCTGGACTGGCCTCTAGTTTATTGATCACATCCAACATGTCAGAACCTTCATCCTCCGGCTCAGATGTTCCACATTGCTGGGGAGGGAAGGGGACAGAGGCCTCCGCCATTGAGGGCTCAGCAGGTGTCTGAGGTGTTGAAACACTGGGCTCATCCTCCGGGCCCACTTTCTCACTCTCTGCTGACTCCGACTTTACTTGCATCTCCTCACAGGTTGGATCACCTTCCATGCAGGACGCGGCTCTTCTCCTCATGCGATTAAATCGCTCCTCATTCTTATATTTCTCTTTAAAAATGCCACTGTTCTCCTTCAGAGAGCTCACCAGCTCCTTCTGCCTCTTAACAGCTTGCTCCAAGTCCTTCAACTCAGGCCTCAGAGCTGACCTCCTCTTGCTGTACAATTTGGCACAAACTTGCTTTTTCTTCCGAAATTCAGTCATCAACATCAACAATCTCTCCTCTTCTTCCTCAATCTGCTTCAGCTTCCCAACAATCCTCTGTCTAACGGCAGGCAGGGACTCCTCACTCCTTTGGCAAGGCCCAGAATCTTCCACAGGCCTAGCCAGGGGACCCCCGCCGGGGTCCTCCCCAGGATCCAGCATCCCTCCTGGGGCAGAGGAGTAACTCTAGCCCCTGGTCTCTGGAAGCACAGGAGCAAAGGAACTAGCAACCTCTCACCTCACTGTCAAGGAGAGGAATGGCAGTTTCCCACCATCCCTGTGCTGAGTTCCCGGGTCTGTACACCCGCTGTGCCCATTATGAGGGGTTCCCACCATCCCTGTGCTGAGTTCCCGGGTCTGTATACCCGCTGTGCCCATTATGAGGGGTTCCCACCATCCCTGTGCCGAGTTCCCGGGTCTGTACACCCGCTGTGCCCATTATGAGGGGCTCCCACCATCCCTGTGCTGAGTTCCCGGGTCTGTACACCCGCTGTGCCCATTATGAGGGGTTCCCACCATCCCTGTGCTGAGTTCCCGGGTCTGTACACCCGCTGTGCCCATTATGAGGGGTTCCCACCATCCCTGTGCCGAGTTCCCAGGTCTGTACACCCGCTGTGCCCATTATGAGGGGTTCCCACCATCCCTGTGCTGAGTTCCCGGGTCTGTACACCCGCTGTGCCCATTATGAGGGGTTCCCACCATCCCTGTGCTGAGTTCCCGGGTCTGTACACCCGCTGTGCCCATTATGAGGGGTTCTCACCATCCCTGTGCTGAGTTCCCGGGTCTGTACACCCGCTGTGCCCATTATTTAATGCTTCCTCCTCCTTTTACAAAGTTACAATGTACAGTCTGATCACTGGGGGGGAGGGGAGACTGAGGAAATGTGTTCCCTCCCCCCCCCCCTCCCCCGGCTCTGGTATATTATAGGAAGGCCGGCACATGGAATGTAAATGTAGTAACAGATTGTGGTCTCCCTTCTCTGAGCGGCTGTAAAAGAACTCAGCAGTGCGCTCCTCTCATGTGTGGTTGAGGACGCGGCCCTCCCGCTCTCCGCCATACATCCCAGAACAATCCCAATCTTCCAACGAGTTCAGCAGCTGGGGACGGGGGTGACGTTGCTCGGGAGGCTTTATATCGATTTTCACATCTCTGGCTCGCAGGAAAGATGATTATGTCTCAGACACAACAGTCTGTGAGCGTGCTGCGTGGGCGAGCGCAGGTGGGTGTTCTGCATCCTCTGAGCTCCAAACACACAATCCATTTCATAGGAAGTTCTGGGATCTCCGGTAATCCAATCCCCATTGTGCGCCGCAACCGGGAAAGGGCCGTTATCGTACGCCTGGCAAAACGGGGGCCGCGTGGCCCCAGGAACATTGTACTGATACCGATGGTGACCACTTTGATAAATATCTGGACTATATGCTGGGCTACGGCTAGGCAAACTAGGTAGACGCCTAGGGCACACTGCCACCTGGAGCACACTCCCACCTAGGGCACACTGCCACCTAGGGCACACTCCCACCTAGGGCACACTGCCACCTAGGGCACACTCCCACCTAGGGCACACTGCCACCTGGAGCACACTCCCACCTAGGGCACACTGCCACCTAGGGCACACTCCCACCTAGGGCACACTCCCACCTAGGGCACACTCCCACCTGGAGCACACTCCCACCTAGGGCACACTCCCACCTAGGGCACACTCCCACCTAGGGCACACTGCCACCTAGGGAACACTGCCACCTGGGGCACACTCCCACCTAGGGCACACTGCCACCTAGGGCACACTCCCACCTAGGGCACACTCCCACCTAGGGCACACTGCCACCTAGAGCACACTGCCACCTAGGGCACACTGCCACCTAGGGCACACTCCCACCTAGGGCACACTGCCACCTAGGGCACACTGCCATCTGGAGCACACTCCCACCTAGGGCACCCTGACACCTAGGGCACACTCCCACCTAGGGCACACTGCCATCTGGAGCACACTGCCACCTAGGGCACACTGCCATCTGGAGCACACTCCCACCTAGGGCACCCTGACACCTAGGGCACACTCCCACCTAGGGCACACTCCCACCTGGAGCACACTCCCACCTAGGGCACACTGCCACCTAGGGCACACTCCCACCTAGGGCACACTCCCACCTAGGGCACACTCCCACCTGGAGCACACTCCCACCTAGGGCACACTCCCACCTAGGGCACACTCCCACCTAGGGCACACTGCCACCTAGGGAACACTGCCACCTGGGGCACACTCCCACCTAGGGCACACTGCCACCTAGGGCACACTCCCACCTAGGGCACACTCCCACCTAGGGCACACTGCCACCTAGAGCACACTGCCACCTAGGGCACACTGCCACCTAGGGCACACTCCCACCTAGGGCACACTGCCACCTAGGGCACACTGCCATCTGGAGCACACTCCCACCTAGGGCACCCTGACACCTAGGGCACACTCCCACCTGGGGCACACTCCAACCTAGGGCACACTACCACCTAGGGCACACTCCCACCTAGGGCACACTCCCACCTAGGACACACTGCCACCTAGGGAACACTGCCACCTGGGGCACACCCCCACCTAGGGCACACTCCCACCTAGGGCACACTCCCACCTAGGACACACTGCCACCTAGGGAACACTGCCACCTGGGGCACACTCCCACCTAGGGCACACTCCCACCTAGGGCACACTCCCACCTAGGGTACACTGCCACCTAGAGCACACTGCCACCTAGGGCACACTGCCACCTAGGGCACACTGCCACCTAGGGAACACTCCCACCTGGGGCACACTCCCACCTAGGGCACACTCCCACCTAGGGTACACTGCCACCTAGAGCACACTGCCACCTAGGGCACACTGCCACCTAGGGCACACTGCCACCTAGGGAACACTCCCACCTGGGGCACACTCCCACCTAGAGCACACTGCCACCTAGGGCACACTGCCACCTGGAGCACACTCCCACCTAGGGCACACTGCCACCTGGAGCACACTCCCACCTAGGGCACACTGCCACCTAGGGCACACTGCCACCTAGGGCACACTGCCACCTAGGGTGCAGCTACAGCCGCAGGTCTTAATTCTTCCAAGTATCTCGTATCGAGAAAGAGATTTCAGAAACATTTTCCTCAATAAACAACCAAAGAAGCAAAAAGAAACATTGCGCTCTTGGTTTTGACTTTATTAAAATGTAAAACTCAGATTCAAAACACTTCCATGGACTTACTACAGACTAACTATGTAATTATATGTAATTATGTAACTACATGAAATAAATAATACAACTGCTTGTAAACCCCCCTTCTCATTATTCAATCCACACAAGGGCAGAGGCCTCTAACAAGGTCTAGTAGAGACGGAACAACCCCCCCCTCGGCCGGCTCGTGGGCTCCTATGGGTGGGTTGCGGGCTCCTATGAGTGGGTTGCGGGCTCCTATGGGAGGGCTGTGGGCTGCTATGGGCGGGTTGTGGGCTCCTATGGGTGGGTTGCGGGCTCCTGTAGGTTGCGGGCTTCTATGGGTGAGTTACGAGCTCCTATGGGCGGGTTGCAGGCTTCTATGGGCAGGTTGTGGGCTCCTATAGGTGGGTTGTGGGCTCTTATGGCTGGGTTGTGGGCTCCTATAGGTGGGTTGTGGGCTCCTATGGGCGGGTTGCGGGCTCCTATGGGCGGGTTGTGGGCTCCTATGGATGGGTTTACGGGCTCCTTTGGGCGGGTTGCGGGGTCCTATGGGCGGGCTGCGGGCTCCTATAGGCGGGTTGCAGGCTCCTATTGGCGGGTTGCGGGCTCTATGGGCAGGTTGCAGGCTCCTATTGGTGAGTTGCAGGCTCCTGTGGTCGAGTTGCGGGCTCCTATGGGTGGGTTGCAGGCTCCTAATTGTGAGTAGCAAGATTAAGTAAGGCACATAGTTCGGGGTCAGGATTAAGTAACACACAGAGTTCAGGGGTCAGGATTAAGTAACGCACAGAGTTCAGAGGTCAGGATTAAGTAACGCACAGAGTTCAGAGGTCAGGATTAAGTAACGCACAGAGTTCAGGGGTCAGGATTAAGTAACGCACAGAGTTCAGAGGTCAGGATTAAGTAACGCACAGAGTTCAGAGGTCAGGATTAAGTAACGCACAGAGTTCAGGGGTCAGGATTAAGTAACGCACAGAGTTCAGAGGTCAGGATTAAGTAACGCACAGAGTTCAGGGGTCAGGATTAAGTAACGCACAGAGTTCAGGGGTCAGGATTAAGTAACGCACAGAGTTCAGGGGTCAGGATTAAGTAACGCACAGAGTTCAGAGGTCAGGATTAAGTAACGCACAGAGTTCAGAGGTCAGGATTAAGTAACGCACAGAGTTCAGAGGTCAGGATTAAGTAACGCACAGAGTTCAGAGGTCAGGATTAAGTAACGCACAGAGTTCAGAGGTCAGGATTAAGTAACGCACAGAGTTCAGAGGTCAGGATTAAGTAACGCACAGAGTTCAGGGGTCAGGATTAAGTAACGCACAGAGTTCAGAGGTCAGGATTAAGTAACGCACAGAGTTCAGAGGTCAGGATTAAGTAACGCACAGAGTTCAGGGGTCAGGATTAAGTAACGCACAGAGTTCAGGGGTCAGGATTAAGTAACGCACAGAGTTCAGAGGTCAGGATTAAGTAACGCACAGAGTTCAGAGGTCAGGATTAAGTAACGCACAGAGTTCAGAGGTCAGGATTAAGTAACGCACAGAGTTCAGGGGTCAGGATTAAGTAACGCACAGAGTTCAGGGGTCAGGATTAAGTAACGCACAGAGTTCAGGGGTCAGGATTAAGTAACGCACAGAGTTCAGAGGTCAGGATTAAGTAACGCACAGAGTTCAGGGGTCAGGATTAAGTAACGCACAGAGTTCAGGGGTCAGGATTAAGTAACGCACAGAGTTCAGAGGTCAGGATTAAGTAACGCACAGAGTTCAGGGGTCAGGATTAAGTAACGCACAGAGTTCAGAGGTCAGGATTAAGTATTCAGGGATCAGGTCAGATTTCTCACATACGGGGACCCCCGTGCAGTGTAGTGCTGTTTGCAGGGTGCAGGCCCATCACACTGCGAGCCTCAATCCAGACCCCGGATGCAGCGGTCAGCGAGCCCCCATCCCGGCACATGCGCGGCGGACATTCATCGCTGCGTCGGCTGTGGGGGAAGTGAGACGCAGCGCCCTGCAAACTTTATACTGTCTGCTTCCTGGGGACTCCCAACAGGGACTATCCCTGGGAAATGGGGATGGATGGGCACCTTATTTTAACCCTTCCCTACCCAATACAAAACAAAAATAAAAAAGAAAGAAAAAGGTTTTGGCTTTAGAAAAACGTGAAGCAGAACTCCGGGTCGGAATAAAAGGGAACTCATGCGGCACTTTGTGATATCATTAAACGTATGGGGGCTCTTCCAAAAGTTTCCACACTTTTTAAAACGAAGTTATATATATATATATATATATATAAAAGTGCGGAAACTTTTTGAAGACCCCTCATATTATTTTTTTTGGCAAGCAGTGCGAGTACCTGAATGTGGCCCGGTATCAGCCTCTTGTACGGCAGAGCTCAGACTTGGGAAGGGAGAAGCAGCACGCTGAGCGGTTCATGTTCTGACAAGGAGCGTATGGTGAAAAAATGGGTTTATCATCCTCCTGCCTCTCTTTTCACTGTCCAATCACAGGCTGCGTGCAGAGGAATCCATGCGTGAACCATTGGTGATGAACTCATGCACGTTCAGATCCGGCTGAGCGAGCCTTCAAGGAAACTGTCACTGTATTGGGCCAATCATCTGTGGCTGGGGCATTCCCTGTAACTAGGGCGACCATGTGTCCCGGATTGCCCGGGACAGTCCCGGATTTTGCAGGTCTGTCCCAGGGACCTTCATTGCAGGGCGATGCAGTGTCCTGCAATGAAACTGACACAGCCCCCCTTGGGCCAATCTGATGCCCTCAAAAAAGGACGCCAGGTGACCACTGTACTCACTGACAGTACTTGTTCTGGCCGAGATTCGAGAATGTCTGGAGGAGCACAATCCCCGTCCCCTGCTTGTGATTGGAGAAATTATAAATCCCGCCTCTTGTGTCTAATCACTGTGCTGTGATTCGTTCTGCTTTTTTGAAAGTGGGGGGGGGGTGTCTCTGAATGGCAGTTTGGAAATCTGGTCACCCTACCTGTAACCCGCGTCTATAGGAGGGGGGTGTATACAAGAGGCGCGTAAGGTGTGGGGGGGGGGTGCCTTGCCCGAGTATGATTGGCCCAGTGCAGTGTTGGTGGGCCCACTTAGGTGAGATCGGACACACCTGAGCTCATCCCTAATCATTTAAGCCAGAAGACTAAGGACATCTAGTGGTGGAAATGAATTACTGCGTGGATCATCTCAGTTTTGCAGGTGAGTATCGCAGCGATGCCTGCTTTCTGAATTGCATCTTTTAATGGACCTTTGCTGTAAATGTGTCCTGGCAGATGCACGAATGTCCCAGACGGCAGCCTGCAAGGTGCAATGCGGCCTTTGCGGGTCCACGGCCTCTCTCTCCGGTGATCCTCCGTCAGTCTCGCAACCTATAATTACCCCTCCTCCCACTAGCACAGGGTGCTAATTTCACGGCGGTATTTTTACCCTGGCTCGGGGCCCCTATTCCGCGGACAAGGCTGTCATTTGCCTCCATATCCGTTTCCTGTGTCTGCGTATTCCCAGAGCGCAGGTCGGTGGAACATGTTCAATGTTCATCTCAAAAACATCATCAATCATTCCGCAGCTAATTCTGGGGATGCCGGGCCTATAAACAAGCACAGCGCAATATATACAAAGATATCAGCTATAAACACTATAAAAATACACCCCACCACCACCACTAATTATCCCTTTAACCTGATGGTCCATGGTTCAGCCACTGATAAGACGCAGGACATTATCCTATCAACTCTGCACTAATGTATCCAATCCCAGGGGGGGGAGGGGGGGGGGGACGTCTCATTAAATCCTCATTAAAGAAAATGTTTTTAGTTCCTTCTGTTTATGTGCGAGGTTACTTTTTTATTTTTATTTTTTTAATCATCCCCAATTTATTTTATTTTATTTTTTTATCTTCAGCGCCACGTACTTTGTATCTGCAGAACCTTTTATATATAAAAATTGAATAAATATATATATATATATATATATATATTTATTTATATATGTTTTATATTATATTTATTATATATTTATGTTTATTTATAAATAAGATCAGAAGCATTAAAGATGTGAGACGGGAAGTCAAAGAAACCAAATATTACATGAAAATGCGTTCTTTTAGCTAAAAATAAATGAGATTGTATTCTTTCCCAGAGAAGGGTTGACCATTGGAGGTCCAGAGAGGTCTTCGAGTCAGCAGGGCCTTCTTAATGCATGGGCACCGCCCAGGGGCCCCGGGTGATTGGGGGCCCCCAGTCCCATGATAATCTTGCATTACATCATACTTGCCGACCCGGATTTGCCTGGACAGTCAGGTATTTTTCCATGCTGTCTCAGGATGGCCATGTCCCAGAACCTGTACTGTGCCCTTCTGATCCCCTCTGTACTGTGCCCTTCTGATCCCCTCTGTACTGTGCCCTTCTGATCCCCTCTGTACTGTGCCCTTCTGATCCCCTCTGTACTGTGCCCTTCTGATCCCCACTGTACTGTGCCCTTCTGATCCCCTCTGTACTGTGCCCTTCTGATCCCCTCTGTACTGTGCCCTTCTGATCCCCCCTGTACTGTGCCCTTCTGATCCCCCCTGTACTGTGCCCTCCTGGTCCCCCCTGTACTGTGCCCTTCTGATCCCCTCTGTACTGTGCCCTTCTGATCCCCTCTGTACTGTGCCGTTCTGATCCCCTCTGTACTGTGCCCTTCTGATCCCCTCTGTACTGTGCCCTTCTGATCCCCTCTGTACTGTGCCCTTCTGATCCCCTCTGTACTGTGCCCTTCTGATCCCCTCTGTACTGTGCCCTTCTGATCCCCTCTGTACTGTGCCCTTCTGATCCCCCCTGTACTGTGCCCTTCTGATCCCCTCTGTACTGTGCCGTTCTGATCCTCCCTGTACTGTGCCCTTCTGATCCCCCTGTACTGTGCCCTTCTGGTCCCCCCTGTAGGGCCCTTCTGGTCCCCCCCTGTACTGTGCCCTTCTGGTCCCCCCCTGTACTGTGTCCTTCTGATCCCCCCTGTACTGTGCCCTCCTGATCCCCCCTGCACTGTGCCCTTCTGATCCCCCCTGCACTGTGCCCTTCTGATCCCCCCTGCACTGTGCCCTTCTGATCCCCCCTGCACTGTGCCCTTCTGATCCCCCCTGCACTGTGCCCTTCTGATCCCCCCTGCACTGTGCCTTTCTGATCCGCCCTGCACTGTGCCTTTCTGATCCCCCCTGCACTGTGCCTTTCTGATCCCCCCTCTACTGTGCCCTTCTGATCCCCCCTCTACTGTGCCCTTCTGATCCCCCCTCTACTGTGCCCTTCTGATCCCCCCTCTACTATACATTCCTAACTCTCCCCCCGTACTGGGCCCTTCTGTCTACCCCCTGTGCTCTTCTGATTCCAGTACTGTGCCTTCCTGACCCCCCCCCCCCCCGTAGCATGCCCCTTTGCCTTCCCCCTGTACTTTCCCCCCCTCTACGGTGCCTTCCTGACCCCCCTCCTCATACTGTGCCCTTATCCCCTATGCTTCCCCCTCTTGACCCCCCCACTGTACTGTGCCCCTCTGCGTCCTCCCTGTACTATGTCTTCCTGACCCCCCATACTCTGCCCCTCTGCCTCACCCCTGTACTGTGCCTTCCTGACCCCCCCCGGTACTGTACCCCTCTCCCCCCTCTGTACTGTGCTCTTCTGATCCTAGTATTGTGCCCCCCCACTATGCCTTCCTGACCCCCCCTGTGCTCTTTCAGTATTGTGCCCTCCTGATCCTCCTGTAATGTGCCTTCCTGACCCCCCCCTCCTCATACTGTGCCCCTCTGCCTCCCCCTGTACTGTGCAGTTCTCCCTCCCCCCCGTACTGTGCCTTCCTGACCCCCCACCCCATACTGCGCCCCTCTGCCTCCCCCTGTACTGTGCCTTCCTGACCCCCCCTGTACTGTGCCTTCCTGACCCCCCCTGTACTGTGCCCCTACGCCTCCCTCCTGTACTGTGCTCTTCTGATTCTAGTATTGTGCCCTCCTGATCCCCCCTGTACTGTGCCCTACTAAACCTCCCTATACTGTGCTCCTATGCTTCCCCGCTGTACTGTGCCCTTCTAATCCCAGCATTGTGCCCTCCTGACCCCCCTGTACTGTGCCCCCTTGCCTCCCCCTGTACTGTGCACCCCCCCACTATGCATTCCTGACCCCCCCCTCCTCGCACTGTGCTCATATGCCCCCCTCCCCCATACTGTGCCCTTTGTGTTGATTAGTCTTTGATTTGTGTCATTTTTCTCATTGTTTAAAATCCATTTTAATGAAAGTACAAATAAATCTACAGCACGTTTGATTCTATCAACTATCTCTAATTGAATTCTTGAGAGTGGGTGCCCAGATTGGGGCGGGCAGGTAGGGGCCCCACCGGTGCATTACTTTGCCCAGGGACCCATGATGCTATTAAGACGGGGGTTCCTACAAACGTACAACCATCATGTGACCCTCTTATGACTTCCAGCTCCACCAATCTCTGTACACCGCGGTTTCCGAATAAAACGAAGATTCCTTAAAAGAGCAACACCCGGCGTGCGAATCACCTTTCCATATTACCCACCAATGTTCATCTCTGACCTTAAATTTCTGAAAATTATTTTGTAGCGAACGCATCAAAAAATAAAATGGAAGTCTTTCTCGTATAAGGGGTGACCAGTGGAGGTCCAGCAAAGGTCTTGGAGTTCCCACAAAATGTACAACCATCGCGTGGCCCCACCAACGCTCCTCTCCGTCTCTAAATTTTAGAAAATAGTTATTTTGTAGCGAACGCATCAAAAAACAAAAAAAATATCGTGGCCCCTGATGTCCCCGTGACGGAGTACGTGGGAAGGAACCCTCACCGGGGATTTATGAACTGGTTAAGCCTATTTCTCATAATGATGAAGGGTGAGTCACACAACAAACGCAAGGTCACCGCTTAACATGTGTGTAGTGTGTCTGGGTGTCAGGAGAGTGAGAACAGGCCCTTCGACAATCCATTACCGAACGTTCAGAGACTCCGAGTCAGGAGGACACACAAAGCACTGGCCACTCGCAGGAACTCTCCCCAAGGCAAAGAGCCTCCAGGAGACGAGAGGTCAACTCAAGCTTCTCAAATGAAAAACAGGACAGGAGGAGGGAGAGAGGAGAACATTTCTGGGGGGGGATTCAAAGAGTGGATCAGGTTCAGGAACTCCAGGAAGTCCCCATAGTAATGTCTGAGAGTAATTATCTCTATTAAAGTTCTCCTAACAGGTTGAAGGCACTTCTGGCCGAGAGAGTGGCTTTTCTTTTCACCCTATAATGATTTCCAATAAGGAGGCCTTCCTCTACTGGGGATCCATGGAGGTCTAAGGCAGGGCTCGACAAGTCCCAGGCGTTAGGTCGCCATGGCCACAAGAAATGGCGCCCTGGCACCCGAATGCTTCCACACACCCCGCATGTGCCCTGCCCCGCTATGTATCCCGGGCTCCGTTTGCCCATCTACGGGCATAGCGGGGTGCCGCCGGGTAGAGGTGAGGGAGGAGAGCGGACGCATGTCCTTTTTATTGTAGACATGGATGTGACGTAGTACGACGTCACTTCTGGGTCCACCATTGACGGTTTTCACCGCCCATCAAGGCGTGCCGATGGGCACTGCACACACCGGATGTCTCATTTGGCTCCATTCCCATCTTGGCGAATGGGGAGGAGAGCTGACGCACGTCCTTCTTGTTGTAGACCCTGATGTGACGCGTACGACGTCACTTCTGGGTCCACCATTGACGGTTTTCACCGCCCATCAAGGCGTGCCGATGGGCACTGCACACCGGATGTCTCGTTAGGCCCCGTTCACATCTTGGCAAATGGGGAGGAGAGCTGGCGCACGTCCTTCTTGTTGTAGACCCTGATGTGACGCGTACGACGTCACTTCTGGGTCCACCATTGACGGTTTTCACCGCCCATCAAGGCGTGCCGATGGGCACTGCACACCGGACGTCTCGTTAGGCTCCGTTCACATCTTGGCGTATGGGGGGGGCGACAATCATGGAAAAAACACGCAAACAGAATCGCGGGACGCCCGTCGCCCCCAGAAAAGAAGCCCCTTTACTTCTTTTTGGATGACAGGCGTCCCGCGATTCTGTTTGTGCGATATTACCGCGATTGTCGCCCGACGAAGCGTTGGAAAATGGCGCCACGTTTGAGGTGATATTGAAATTGACGGGGAAACGCGCCGGGAACACACACACGGGCCTCCCGCCATTTGCCGCTACTGCGAATCGCAGGCAGAATCATGGAGATTGTCAGTGATAGGGGGCCTTCCCCACCGACCACCAGTGATAGGGGGCCTTCCCCACCGACCACCAGTGATAGGGGGCCCTTCCCCACCGACCACCAGTGATAGGGGGCCTTCCCCACCGACCACCAGTGATAGGGGGCCTTCCCCACGACCACCAGTGATAGGGGGCCCTTCCCCACCGACCACCAGTGATAGGGGGCCCTTCCCCACCGACCACCAGTGATAGGGGGCCCTTCCCCACCGACCACCAGTGATAGGGGGCCTTCCCCACCGACCACCAGTGATAGGGGGCCCTTCCCCACCGACCACCAGTGATAGGGGGCCCTTCCCCACCGACCACCAGTGATAGGGGGCCCTTCCCCACCGACCACCAGGGATAGGGGGTCCTTCCCCACAGACCATCAGTGATAGGGGGCCCTTCCCCACCGACCACAAGTGATAGGGGCCCTTCCCCACCGACCACCAGTGATAGGGGGCCCTTCCCCACCGACCACCAGTGATAGGGGGCCCTTCCCCACCGACCACCAGTGATAGGGGGCCCTTCCCCACCGACCACCAGTGATAGGGGGCCCTTCCTCACCGACCACCAGGGATAGGGGGCCCTTCCCCACAGACCATCAGTGATAGGGGGCCCTTCCCCACCGACCACAAGTGATAGGGGCCCTTCCCCACCGACCACCAGTGATAGGGGGCCCTTCCCCACCGACCACCAGTGATAGGGGGCCCTTCCCCACCGACCACCAGTGATAGGGGGCCCTTCCCCACAGACCATCAGTGATAGGAGGCCCTTCCCCACCAACCACCAGTGATAGGGGCCCTTCCCCACAGACCATCAGTGATAGGGGCCCTTCCCCACCAACTACCAGTGATAGGGCCCTTCCCCACCGACCACCAATTATAGAGGCCCTTCTCCACGACCACCAGTGATAGGGGGCCCTTCCCCACAGACCATCAGTGATAGGGGGCCCTTCCCCACCGACCACAAGTGATAGGGGCCCTTCCCCACCGACCACCAGTGATAGGGGGCCCTTCCCCACCGACCATCAGTGATAGGGGGCCCTTCCCCACCAACCACCAGTGATAGGGGCCCTTCCCCACCGACCACCAATGATAGAGGCCCTTCTCCACGACCACCAGTGATAGGGGCCTTTCCCCACCGACCACCAGTGATAGGGGCCCTTCTTCACCGACCTCCAGTGATAGGGGCCCTTCCCCACTGACCTCCAGTGATAGGGGCCCTTCCCCACCGACCACCAATGATAGGGGCCCTTCCCCACCGACCGCCAATGATAGGGGCCCTTCCCCACTGACCACCAATGATAGAGGCCCTTCTCCACCAACCACCAGTGATAGGGGGCCTTCCCCACCGACCACCAATGATAGAGGCCCTTCTCCACGACCACCAGTGATAGAGGCCCTTCTCCACCGACCACCAGTGATAGGGGCCCTTCCCCACCGACCACCAATGATACAGGCCCTTCCCCACTGACCACCAATGATAGAGGCCCTTCCCCACGACCACCAGTGATAGGGGCCCTTCCCCACCGACCACCAGTGATACAGGCCCTTCCCCACAGACCACCAGTGATAGGGGGCCCTTCCCCACCGACCACCAGTGATAGGGGGCCTTCTCCACCGACCACCAGTGATAGGGGCCCTTCCCCACTGACCACCAGTGATAGGGGCCCTTCCCCACCGACCACCAATGATAGAGGCCCTTCTCCACGACCACCAGTGATAGGGGCCTTCCCCACCAACCACCAGTGATAGGGGCCCTTCCCCACCGACCACCAATGATAGAGGCCCTTCTCCACCGACCACCAATGATAGAGGGCCTTTTCCCACCGACCACCAGTGATAGGGACTCTTCTCCACCGACCACCAATGATAGGGGCCCTTCCCCACCGACCACCAATGATAGGGGCCCTTCTCCACCGACCACCAGTGATAGAGGGCCTTCCCCACCGACCACCAGTGATAGGGACTCTTCTCCACCGACCACCAATGATAGGGGCCCTTCTCCACCGACCACCAGTGATAGAGGGCCTTCCCCACCGACCACCAGTGATAGGGACCCTTCTCCACCGACCACCAGTGATAGGGGCCCTTCCCCACCGACCACCAGTGATAGGGGCCCTTCCCCACCGACCACCAGTGATAGGGGCCCTTCTCCACCGACCACCAGTGATAGAGGGCCTTTCCCCACCGACCACCAGTGATAGGGGCCCTTCTCCACCGACCACCAGTGATAGGGGCCCTTCTCCACCGACCACCAGTGATAGAGGGCCTTTCCCCACCGACCACCAGTGATAGGGGCCCTTCTCCACCGACCACCAGTGATAGGGGCCCTTCTCCACCGACCACCAGTGATAGGGGCCCTTCTCCACCGACCACCAGTGATAGGGGCCCTTCCCCACTGACCACCAGTGATAGGAGCCCTTCTCCACCGACCACCAGTGATAGGGGCCCTTCTCCACCGACCACCAGTGATAGGAGCCCTTCTCCACCGACCACCAGTGATAGGGGCCCTTCTCCACCGACCACCAGTGATAGGAGCCCTTCCCCACCGACCACCAGTGATAGGGGCCCTTCCCCACCGACCACCAATGATAGAGGCCCTTCTCCACCGACCACCAATGATAGAGGGCCTTCCCCACCGACCACCAGTGATAGGGACTCTTCTCCACCGACCACCAATGATAGGGGCCCTTCTCCACCGACCACCAGTGATAGGGCCCTTCCCCACCGACCACCAATGATAGGGGCCCTTCTCCACCGACCACCAGTGATAGGGGCCCTTCTCCACCGACCACCAATGATAGGGGCCCTTCTCCACCGACCACCAGTGATAGGGCCCTTCCCCACCGACCACCAATGATAGGGGCCCTTCTCCACCGACCACCAGTGATAGGGGCCCTTCTCCACCGACCACCAATGATAGGGGCCCTTCTCCACCGACCACCAGTGATAGAGGGCCTTCCCCACCGACCACCAGTGATAGGGACCCTTCTCCACCGACCACCAGTGATAGGGACTCTTCTCCACCGACCACCAATGATAGAGGCCCTTCTCCACGACCACCAGTGATAGGGGCCTTCCCCACCGACCACCAGTGATAGGGGCCCTTCCCCACCGACCACCAATGCTAGAGGCCCTTCTCCACCGACCACCAATGATAGAGGGCCTTCCCCACCGACCACCAGTGATAGGGACTCTTCTCCACCGACCACCAATGATAGGGGCCCTTCTCCACCGACCACCAGTGATAGGGCCCTTCCCCACCGACCACCAATGATAGGGGCCCTTCTCCACCGACCACCAGTGATAGAGGGCCTTCCCCACCGACCACCAGTGATAGGGACTCTTCTCCACCGACCACCAATGATAGGGGCCCTTCTCCACCGACCACCAGTGATAGAGGGCCTTCCCCACCGACCACCAGTGATAGGGACCCTTCTCCACCGACCACCAGTGATAGGGGCCCTTCCCCACCGACCACCAGTGATAGGGGCCCTTCCCCACCGACCACCAGTGATAGGGGCCCTTCCCCACCGACCACCAGTGATAGGGGCCCTTCTCCACCGACCACCAGTGATAGAGGGCCTTTCCCCACCGACCACCAGTGATAGGGGCCCTTCTCCACCGACCACCAGTGATAGGGGCCCTTCTCCACCGACCACCAGTGATAGAGGGCCTTTCCCCACTGACCACCAGTGATAGGGGCCCTTCTCCACCGACCACCAGTGATAGGGGCCCTTCTCCACCGACCACCAGTGATAGGGGCCCTTCTCCACCGACCACCAGTGATAGGGGCCCTTCCCCACTGACCACCAGTGATAGGAGCCCTTCTCCACCGACCACCAGTGATAGGGGCCTTCCCCACCGACCACCAGTGATAGGGGCCCTTCCCCACCGACCACCAATGATAGAGGCCCTTCTCCACCGACCACCAATGATAGAGGGCCTTCCCCACCGACCACCAGTGATAGGGACTCTTCTCCACCGACCACCAATGATAGGGGCCCTTCTCCACCGACCACCAGTGATAGAGGGCCTTCCCCACCGACCACCAGTGATAGGGACCCTTCTCCACCGACCACCAGTGATAGGGACTCTTCTCCACCGACCACCAATGATAGGGGCCCTTCTCCACCGACCACCAGTGATAGAGGGCCTTCCCCACCGACCACCAGTGATAGGGACCCTTTTCCACCGACCACCAGTGATAGGGACCCTTTTCCACCGACCACCAGTGATAGGGGCCCTTCCCCACCGACCACCAGTGATAGGGGCCCTTCCCCACCGACCACCAGTGATAGGGGCCCTTCCCCACCGACCACCAGTGATAGGGGCCCTTCTCCACCGACCACCAGTGATAGGGGCCCTTCTCCACCGACCACCAGTGATAGAGGGCCTTTCCCCACCGACCACCAGTGATAGGGGGCCCTTCCCCACCGACCACCAGTGATAGAGGCCCTTCCCCACTGACCACCAATGATAGAGGCCCTTCCCCACCGACCACCAGTGATAGGGGCCCTTCCCCACCGACCATCAGTGATAGAGGCCCTTCCCAACCGACCACCAATGATAGGGGGCCTTCCCCACCGACCACCAATGATAGAGGCCCTTCTCCATGACCACCAGTGATAGGGAGCCACTGAGGAAAGGGAACAATCACAACGTGTACAATCCAATAGGAGCCCCAAACATCCAACAATCCGAGGTGATTTAATGATCGATTCACAGCAGAATAAAGCCAAAACATTGGAGGGCCCCTCCCCTCCCCCTCCCCCATTGGAGAGCCCCTCCCCTCCCCCTCCCCCATTGGAGAGCCCCTCCCCGATCCCACCCCCTTCATCAGAAATAAGTACAAAGGTCACCAATAGAAATCTAGATTTACATGTCGGACTTTTAGGTGTGCGAGTTTTGCAGCTGATAAAATGTATTCTATTCTAAATTTTCATTTTGGAAGATGGTTATATTCTTTCTATTCTGTTCTTATCTTTTATATTCTATGATTCTATTATTTTCTATTCTATTCAAATCCAAATGTATTCTGTTTCCAATTTTTGGGAAATGGTTATATTCATTCTATTCTATTTTATTCTTGCCTATTTTTTATAGTCTTTTCTATTCTTTTATTTTCTATTCTATTATAATCATTTTTTTTTATTGTATTCAAATTTATTCTATTCGAATTTTGGTAATTGGTTAAATTATTTCTATTCTATTTTTTTCTTTTGCTTATTATATTCTATTCTTTTCTTTTCTAGTCTACTATTCTATTATTTTCTATTCTATTCAAATCCAAATGTATTCTATTCAAATTTTGGGAAATGGTTATATTCTATACCTTCATATTGTTTATTCTATTCTATTCTTTTATTTTCTATTCTATTATAATCTATTCTTTTTTATCCTATTAAAATATATTCTATTCGAATTTTGGGTTACAATTTTTCTAATCTATTCTTTTCTATTGTTTATTATATTCTATTTTATTCTTTTCTTTTCTACAATTCTATTATTTTCTGTTCTTTTCTATTCTATTCAAATCCAAATGTATTCTATTCAAATTTTGGGAAATGGTTATATTCATTCTATTCTATTATATTCTATTCTTTCCTATTTTTTATTTCTTATTTCTTATTCTATTATAATCTATTATTTTTTATTCTATTAAAATGTATTCTATTCGAATTTTGGGAATTGGTTAAATTCTTTCGAATTTGAATTTATTCTATTGGAAATTTGAATTTCACAAGATGATTATATATTTTCTATTTTATTCTATTCAATTTTTTATTCTATGCTATTATATTCTATTCCTTTATTTTTTATTCTATTTGTTTCTATTCTTTTATTTTGTATTCTGTCCTGTTTTACACTATTATATTCTATTCTCTTCTTTCCTATTCTGTTCTATTTTCTATTCTATGTTCTTCAGAAATTCAAATTTGATTAAAAAAACTATTCAAGTTTGTTCAAAATTTTTTTGTTTTGTATTTCGGATTCATTTAAATTTGTTAGTGTTGTCATTCGGAAATTCAGAAACATTTCCGAATTTCTGAATAATTAAAAATTTGTCCGAATATCAATTCGGAACGAAACAAACTGCCCTTGTCTCTTCACTGTTACTAATTGCCCCAATACCCCTGACTTCGGGGTAAGCTCCGCCCTCCAGTCAAGCTCTGTCACTATTGCCCTATTGTCTATCTAACATGAGAATTCCCTTGTTAGCCAATGAGGTGCCTGCAGAAGACAGGAGAAAGATTGGTTGGATTAACTCCAAAATGGGTTTAGCCCTAGAAGATTGGTTGGATTAACTCTGGGGGGCTTAGCTCCGGGGGGAGGGAGGCTTAGCCCCAGAAGATTCTTTGGATTATTAACTCCGGGGGGGGGGGCAGGCTTAGTCCATGAATATTGGTTGGATTAACTTCAGGGGGGAGGGGGTTTAGCCCTAGAAGATTGGTTGGATTAAATCCAAGAGGGGTGCTTAATCCCAAAAGATTTGTTGGATTAACGCCAAGTGGGGGGGCTTAATCCCCAGAAGATTGGTTGGATTAACTCCGGGGCGGGGCTTATTCTCCAGAAGATTAGTTGGATTAACTCCGGGGTGGGGCTTAATCCCCAGAAGATTGGTTGGATTAACTTCAGGGGGGAGCTTAACCCCACGAGTATTGGTTGGATTAACTCCAAGTTGGGCCTAGCCCTAGAAGATTTGTTGGCTTAACTCTAAGGGGGAGGGGTTTTAGCCCCAGAAGATTAACTCCGGGGGGGGCGGGGGTTGGGGGCTTCACCCCAGAAGGTTGTTTGGATTAACTCCAAGTGGGGGGGCAGGTTAAGGCCAATAAGATTGGTTGGATTAAATCCAAGAGGGGTGCATAATCCCAAAAGATTTGTTGGATTAACGCCAAGTGGGGGGCTTAATCCCCAGAAGATTGGTTGGATTAACTCCGGGGCGGGGCTTAATCCCCAGAAGATTGGTTGGATTAACTCCGGGGCGGGGCTTAATCCCCAGAAGATTGGTTGGATTAACTCCGGGGCGGGGTTTAATCCCCAGAAGATTGGCTGGATTAACTCCGGGGCGGGGCTTAATCCCCAGAAGATTGGTTGGATTAACTCCGGGGCGGGGCTTAATCCTCAGAAGATTGGTTGGATTAACTCCGGGGCGGGGTTTAATCCTCAGAAGATTGGTTGGATTAACTCCGGGGCGGGGTTTAATCCCCAGAAGATTGGTTGGATTAACTCCAAGTTGGGCCTAGCCCCAGAAGATTGTTTGGCTTAACTCTAAGGGGGAGGGGTTTTAGCCCCAGAAGATTAACTCCAGGGGGGGGGAGTGGGGGTTGGGGGCTTCACCCCAGAAGGTTGTTTGAATTAACTCCAAGTGGGGGGGCAGGTTTAGGCCAATAAGATTGGTTGGATTAAATCCAGGGGGGGGGGGTGGGGATTAGCCCTGGACTCGGGCAATCCAAGACCTAAGAAAGGAAGTGAACCCAGATTCAGAGGGGTGCACAGAGGAGGGGTGCGGATTCCGTCGGCTCGTGGCCATCGAGGTTCGGATTGGGCGATGGGTTTCGCTTTAAGGCGATTTTTCTCGCACAAAGTTTGATTTACTTTTTTTATGGCCGAGTTTTGGTGTAAGCGATTGGTCCTCGGCCAGCAGAACATATGTGATTCTGGGAGGAGACCCTTGGAAGGACTCCATCCCTCCAACGCATCATTTGGAGCGTATATTTCCCGCAGACGCACCTCTCCCTTCTGCTGATCTACGGCCCCAGAGACCCCCCCTCCTCCCCCCACCGCGCCGCCGCCGCCGAGTCACAACAGATTTCATCTCGTTTGTTGTTGATGAGAACGCAGGCAGACGGAGAATTACTAATTTGGTCGGGGGGGGGGGGGGGGGTCAAAGAACGCTTTTCAGAAGCCGGTCAGAAAACCACCCCACCCCCACCCCGGACACCGGCCCGGGGATTGCGGCTTCTTATTTACATCTCATTATGTTTAACATTTACATTTATTTTCCGAACAAAGTTCTTCTACTCCCGCCGTCTCCTCCGCAGCGGACGCTTCGCGCCATTTCACGCCTTTCATAAATGACAAATAGATTTTAGTTAGAAAATTCCATTTCATATTTTATATTCATTTTTTGAGCCAGCAGGTGGCGCTCCGCGGCCCTTTCCACATGCTTTGCTGTTTCACCTTTCCAGTTGCTTGCAGAACATAATGACTTAAGCCAGGGGGCCCCAAACTAGATCCCGTGAGGCAGGTCCGGCCCCCTACAAGATTTTATCTGGGGACTCTGATGGGGGGACCCTGATATAAGGGGGGACATAGGTGTAAGGGGAGACTCTGATGTGGGGACCCTGATATAAGGGTGGACTTAGGTTTAAGAGGAGATTCTGATGAGGGGACCCTGATATAAGGGTGGACATAGGTGTAAATGGAGACTCTTATGGGTGACCCTGATATAAGGGGGGACTTAGGTGTAAGGAGAGACTCTGATGGAGGGACCCTGATATAAGGGGGGGGCATAGGTGTAAGGGGAGATTCTGAGATTATCATAGGTGTAATGGGAGACTCTGATGGGGGGACCCTGATATAAGGGGGGACATAGGTGTAAGGGGAGACTCTGATGTGGGGAACCTGATATAAGGGTGGACTTAGGTTTAAGAGGAGATTCTGATGGGGGGACCCTGATATAAGGGTGGACATAGGTGTAAATGGAGACTCTTATGGGGGACCCTGATATAAGGGGGGACTTAGGTGTAAGGAGAGACTCTGATGGAGGGACCCTGATATAAGGGGGGGACATAGGTGTAAGGGGAGATTCTGATTTTATCATAGGTGTAATGGGAGACTCTGATGGGGGGACCCTTAAATAAGGAGGGGGACTTAGGTGTAAGGGTAGACTCTAATGGGGGGGGCCCTGATATAAGGGGGGACTAAGGTGTAAGGGCAGACTCTGATAGGGGACCCTTATATAAGGGGGGACTTAGGTGTAAGGGGAGACTCTGATGGGGATCCTGTTGTAAGAGGTACTCTGATGTAAGGGGGATTCTGATGTAAGGGGGACTTAGGTGTAACGGGGACTCTAATGTAAAGAGGGACTCTAAAGTAAGGGCAGACTGTGATGGGGGACCCTGATATAAGGGGGGACTTAGGTGTAAGGAGAGACTCTGATGGAGGGACCCTGATATAAGGGGGGACCTAGGTGTAAGGGGAGACTCTGATGGGGGGGCCCTGATATAAGGGGGGACCTAGGTGTAAGGGGAGACTCTGATGGGGGGGGCCCTGATATAAGGGGGGACCTAGGTGTAAGGGGAGACTCTGATGGGGGGGCCCTGATATAAGGGGGGACCTAGGTGTAAGGGGAGACGCTGATGGGGGGGGGCCCTGATATAAGGGGGGACCTAGGTGTAAGGGGAGACTCTGATGGGGGACCCTGAGCCACCCCCCATCAAATCATTCTCTGCAGCTATTACCTTTTGTACCACCACCCCCCTCCCTATAGAATGTAAGCTCTACGAGCCGGGCCCTCCTGTACCTTTTGTATTGTAGTGTAATTGTATTGTCCCCCCTATACATTGTAAAGCACTGTGTAAACTGTTGGAGCTGTATAAATCATGTATAATAATAATAATAATAAGGGTGGACTTAGGTGCAAGTGGAGACTCTGATGGGGGGACCCTGATTTAAGGGGGGACATAGGTGTAAGGGGGACTCTGATATAAGGGGGGACATAGGTGTAAGGGGGACTCTGATATAAGGGGGGACATAGGTGTAAGGGGAGACTCTGATATAAGGGGGGACATAGGTGTAAGGGGAGACTCTGATATAAGGGGGGACATAGGTGTAAGGGGAGACTCTGATATAAGGGGGGACATAGGTGTAAGGGGAGACTCTGATATAAGGGGGGACATAGGTGTAAGGGGAGACTCTGATATAAGGGGGGACATAGGTGTAAGGGGGACTCTGATATAAGGGGGGACATAGGTGTAAGGGGGACTCTGATATAAGGGGGGACATAGGTGTAAGGGGAGACTCTGATATAAGGGGGGACATAGGTGTAAGGGGAGACTCTGATATAAGGGGGGACATAGGTGTAAGGGGAGACTCTGATATAAGGGGGGACATAGGTGTAAGGGGAGACTCTGATATAAGGGGGGACATAGGTGTAAGGGGAGACTCTGATATAAGGGGGGACATAGGTGTAAGGGGGACTCTGATATAAGGGGGGACATAGGTGTAAGGGGGACTCTGATATAAGGGGGGACATAGGTGTAAGGGGAGACTCTGATATAAGGGGGGACATAGGTGTAAGGGGAGACTCTGATATAAGGGGGGACATAGGTGTAAGGGGAGACTCTGATATAAGGGGGGACATAGGTGTAAGGGGAGACTCTGATATAAGGGGGGACATAGGTGTAAGGGGAGACTCTGATATAAGGGGGGACATAGGTGTAAGGGGGACTCTGATATAAGGGGGGACATAGGTGTAAGGGGGACTCTGATATAAGGGGGGACATAGGTGTAAGGGGGACTCTGATATAAGGGGGGACATAGGTGTAAGGGGAGACTCTGATGGGGATCCTGTTGTAAGAGGGGGAACGTAGATGTGAGTGAATGAAAAAAAAAATACCAAAAATAAAAATAATTTTCCTGAGATCCATTTGAAATCCGTTACATCCTGAAAACCTTTTTTTTTTTTTTACTATTCTCTTTCATCTCAATGTAATCCGCAGAACGGTAACATTGTATCCATAAAATAAATAAATACCAAAAATATAAATATTATTACTGAAAAAATGTTTAACCGCTTCCCGCCGCCCGCCGTAGCCGCCCGCCGTAGCCGTCCGCCGTAGCCGTCCGCCGTAGCCGTCCGCCGTAGCCGCCCGCCGTAGCCGTCCGCCGTAGCCGTCCGCCGTAGCCGCCCGCCATAGCCGTCCGCCGTAGCCGCCCGCCGTAGCCGTCCGCCGTAGCCGTCCGCCGTCCGCCGTAGCCGTCCGCCGTAGCCGTCCGCCGTAATGTTTGGGGGTTCTAAATAGTTTTCGAGTAAAATATATATATATTTTAACTTGTAAACAAAAAGTTTGAAAAATATGCCTTTAAGTTTTTGATTTAAAAAAATAATGTGGATGAAATTAATGGCTCATGAGGTGCTTTTAAAAACCCAACTTCAATGTAATTAGAAGAAAAAATAATAACTTGACTAAACTTTATATGAATAAAAAGAATAAAATAAAAAGAATAATAAAAAAGAATAAAAAAATATATAAATTGTTCATTAAAGAAAAAAAAATATATAAATTGTTCAATTAAAAAAATATATATAAATTGTTAAATTAAAAAAAAAAAATAGATAAATTGTTAAATAAAAAAAAAATAGATAGATAAATTGTTCAATTAAAAAAAAAAAAGATAATTTGTTCAATTTAAAAAAATATATAAATTGTTCAATTAAAAAAAAATAGATAAATTGTTCAATTAAAAAAAAAAATAGATAAATTGTTCAATTAAAAAAAAAATAGATAAATTGTTAAATTAAATAAAAAATAGATAGATAAATTGTTAAATTAAAAAACAAATAGATTAATTGTTCAATTAAAAAAAAATAGATAAATTGTTCAATTAAAAAAAAAATAGATAAATTGTTAAATTAAATAAAAAAAATAGATAAATTGTTCAATTAAAAAAAAATAGATAATTTGTTCAATTTAAAAAAATTTATAAATTGTTCAATTAAAAAAAAATTGATAAATTGTTCAATTAAAAAAAAAAATTGATAAATTGTTCAATTAAAAAAAAATAGATAAATTGTTCAATTAAATAAAAAATAGATAGATAAATTGTTCAATTAAAAAAAAAAAATAGATAAATTGTTCAATTAAAAAAAAAATAGATAAATTGTTCAATTAAATAAAAAAAAATAGATAAATTGTTCAATAAAAAAAAAAAAAAAAGATAATTTGTTCAATTTAAAAAAATAGATAAATTGTTCAATTAAAAAAAAAAATAGATAAATTGTTCAATTAAAAAAAAATAGATAAATTGTTCAATTAAATAAAAAATAGATAAATTGTTCAATTAAAAAAAAATAGATAAATTGTTCAATTAAATAAAAAAAAATAGATAAATTGTTCAATTAAAAAAAAAATAGATAGATAAATTGTTCAATAAAAAAAAAAAAAAAGATAATTTGTTCAATTTAAAAAAATAGATAAATTGTTCAATTAAAAAAAAAAATAGATAAATTGTTCAATTAAAAAAAAATAGATAAATTGTTCAATTAAATAAAAAATAGATAAATTGTTCAATTAAAAAAAAATAGATAAATTGTTCAATTAAAAAAAAAAAAAAGAGGCGTTCTTGGTTCTTTAAGGGTGCGATGAGGTTTAATTTGCTCCCGCAGGCCCCTGAAGCTCATATAAAGCCCGCTGCTTCCTTAAAAACACCCCCATTTTTGCCGTCAATGTATTTCACACAATGGAAAAATTTCACCGAAATGTGACCAATTTTGCAGAAATTTCAGGAAAAATAAAACGTGAAGTTGAGCTCATCCTCACTCCTCGTGGTTCCTATCTGTAGATCTTTGGTAAAGGTTTCTTTTTTTTTTTTCTCGTGTTCCCGGTCCTTTAATTGCGCGGGGCTGCCTTTGGTCTCGCCATGTCAGGCCCCGGCGGTGTCACCTGATTGGCCCGGCCTGGGCTTCCTCTCTGGAGTTTTCTCATGTTTAAAGCAGCGCACTTAATGCTTTCTCCTAATTTCACGTTGACGACACAAACCTTCCCCGACAGCCCGGCTCTAATTGCCAAAAATTGCTCCCTGTGTTAAAAGCACGTTGATTGATAAGGCCCAGCGAATCCCTTTATATCACCTCCTATGGAATGGGAAACAATCAATCACACGCCATTCCTACTGCGTTCAGAGAAATCGGTACAAAGGAGCGCTTGGCTCCGACCCAGGAATGAGGGATGGACATTTTTATTTATTTTTTGGCATATTTGCTAAAAAAAAAAAAAATATTTATTTAATTTAATTTTTTTTTTTTTTTTTTTTTTATGTTTTCCTCCTTTTTTATTATGTCTTGATATTCTGAGTCCTGAATATTTGCTAAAAAAAAGTTTATTTGTAATTGTTTTTTTTTTTTTTATTCCTCTTTTCCTCCTTTTTGTTATCTCTTGACATTCTGCTTCCTGCATAGTTGCTAAACAAAAAAAGTTTAATTTCCATTTTTCTAAATTTTAATTTTTTTCACCCTCTTCTCCTTTTTATCTCTTGATGTTCTGCATCCTGCATATTTGCTAAAAAAAAAGTTTATATTTAATTTACATTTTTTTTTTTTTCATCCTCTTTTCCTTCTTTTTATTATCTCTTGACATTCTGCATCCTGCATAGTTGCTAAAAAAAAAAGTTTATTTTCAATTTTATAAATTTTTATTTTTTTCACCCTCTTCTCCTTTTTATCTCTTGATGTTCTGCATCCTGCATATTTGCTAAAAAAAAAAAAAAAAAAAAAAAAAGGTTATTCTTAATCGAAATGTTTTGATTTAGATTTTTTCATCCTCTTTTCCTCCTTTTTATTATCTCTTGA